>NC_056746.1:229120309-229212809 GCF_019279795.1 Protopterus annectens
GAATCCACCAACAAAATGTGGACATACAGAATGGGGTGAGTTTTATCTGAAAGTACAGGGGATGATGCAGAATGGACCACTGTACATCTAAGGTCTACTGGAGAATTTACATAAAGAAGTTAAGGGAAGCATTATTATGGCAGCTGACATCGACCCCAGTGCTCGAAGCACTAACTTTGCTTGAGGAAAAGATGAGAGATACTATCGTGTACTTACTGTCTTATGGAAGGAATGCAGTGGAGAGGTAAAGATGCCACCTGAGTAATCGTATTCAGAAGCATTGTGATGAATTCCAGGCTTTGAACTTGTGCAAGCTGAGATTTGGCGAGACTGACTAAAATGCCCAAGGTATTGCAAATCTGGAGCAAACAGTCCATGGCTTGTACAGTTGATGCCTACAGGGAGTGGTAAGAAGCCAATCATCCAAATATGGAAACACTTGGAATGCCTTGAGCCTCAAGTGAGCTGCCACCACTACCATGAATTTGGTAAACACTCTGGGGACTGTGGTGGGTCCAAAGGCCAGAGCTCTGAATTGACAATGACTGGCTCCAGCAAAAGCGAAGATACCTCCTGGATCATCTGTCTATTTTTATGTTATAGTATGCATCCTGAAGGTCTATGGAGCACATCCAGTTGTTCTTATACAGAAATAGCAGGATGGACTGAGTTGTGACTAGTCGGAACTAGATACAAAATTGGTCTGAGGTCCCTTTGTCTTCTCTGGCACTAAAAAGAAGCATGATTAAGTTCCGAATCCTATCTGGTCAGGTGGGATCATTTGGATGACTCTTTTTCTAGCAGGTGTTGTATTTCTCATGCTGCTTCCTTCCTCTGACTGGGTGGAACATCGGGAAGTTTCTTCCTGCAACACTGAGGAAGAAGGGAAAAGAGTATGTATTAAGCTCTGTATATTACTCTTAGCACCTACAAATCTTTTGTGATAATAGTCCAGGTGTCTAAGTGCAAAAAGAAATGACCCCTGACTGCCTCCAGAGTGGAACAGTCAGGCAGCACTTCAGGAATGCTGATAGGGCCTGTCTAAAAAAGAAATCCTTAAAGCCTTGGTTCTGCGGGCCCCCTCTACCTCTAGGGTGATAACTGGCATTAAAATTTCCTCCTCTGCCTCTGGAGGAAGTGTACCCCCCCCCCCCCCCAATGAATCCTGGAAAGACTCCTGACTCCTGAGATTTACAGAACCACATTTTCTTACCACCTCCCTGATTTTGGAAGAAGGTCCACTGAAGGGTAGAAAACCTGATCCTTATGGTAGAGAGGGTTTGTCCATCCTTTTTGCTGCAGGTAAGCATATCTTTAACAGGTGGCCCAAACAAGGAAGTGTCATAAAAAGGGGCATTAATCAAAGATGTTTTAAAGGGCTCAACAAGAATCACATAGCTACATCTAGGCGTGTTTCCTTATGGCGATACCTGAACTGGCTGCTCAAGAGGTACCTTCAGCTGTATGACAGATTGGCCTCATCAATGCATTTGAAACAGAAAAGAGAGTTGCCAGCTGGGAGGAAGTCCAATTGAAGTCCTCAGCAGACAAGGACTCAGAGAGAGACAGCGTTTGATAGTTCCTTAGTCAAATCACTCTGAAGCCTAGTAAAATGTGCCAAATAGTAAAGTGATCTCAGTGCAAAGGTGGCTCAGGCAAACACTTGCTTTCCAAATCTGTCCAACACTCTGGACTCCCTGTTTGGCAGATGGAAAGAACAGCTTTGCTCTGCTAGCACTTTCCTAGTGTCTGCCGCCACCACCACAGCATCACCTGGGACTCCTTTGCTCCAGTGAGGGCAGTCCAAGGGTGGAGCTAAAAATCTGCCCAGGTGCTTGGGTATAGGTTCGCCTCAGTCCAGCTCATGCACGGCAGGAAACCAAGTCAATAAGTTTGTCATCTGTGGGGTCACCCAAGATGTAGATGGTCCAGCACCAAAAGCCTCCAGAAACACAGATTCCCCAGAAGAATGAGCTTGGGACAACCAGCCAAACTTTTTGTTTAAGGATTTCTAGGACATCTCCAAATGAGATGTCATTAGGTGGTGATCTGAAGGATCCTTCTCCCACATCAAAATCAATGTCTTCTGTGGAAGACTCCAAGGGGGAGTCTATGTGCCTCCTCTTACCCATCCTCTTCCGAGGATCCTCTTCTGGGGGATGTTCAGGAGAGGTATTGGAAGAGAGGAGGAGTTCCTCTATTGGAACCATCTGGATACTAACTGGAACTGTCTTTCCCTGAGGAATAGGTATGATGGACTAAATGCTCAGAGCCAATGAGGGAAAGGTTATAGGATCTGATACATGAGGCAATGGTTTTCTATGAACAGAGAAGGCCCTTTCTACCACCTTGAACACTGAGGGCCCAGGGGAAACCCATCCTCCCTGCCGGAGCTTCCAAAGAAGGCAGGTCAGGGCCACCCCTGGACATGAGCCTCAAGGGTAGAGTCAGATCCGAGCTGTCCAGGGATGAAGTTCTGAGGAAGGAATGGATCTGACAAAAACAGAGCCAAACCCAACACCTCGGATCCGGCACCAACATTTCGGCTCTGAGGCCTGCTCCCATACGAGAGTAGAAAGTTAAGAAAAAAAGAAATGGGAAAAATTCTAACGTCAGTGATAAAAAGAGAGAATAGAGGTAGAAAATTACAAGATTTTAGAAAGATTTACCTAAATAAATTGGTAAACATAATAAGAAAAATACTGCTTATAATGCTCGAGAGTGGAATCTATGTCTAACCACTATAGAGGCAAATGAGATCTGAAGCAATGAGGATGGAGGGATGAGATTGAGAGCTGGATCCAAAGTCTAGTATACGAGGCCAAGTTGGATCCGAAGATGTGATACGAACCCATTAGTGAAGAAGAATGAAAAGGACAACATCAGCTCCTTTGCTTTTATTCTCCTTTTGCTCTGCTGTTCTTCTGGAGAAGATGCTGGCCCAAAAATCATACAAAGGGACACCCCACCTCCAAAATCAACTGACTGCATTTAACTAGTTCTCCCTGCTGCAATGGATACTCACCCACTTGTATCACTGCTCCTTAATTTCTCAGATGCAAACTTGTAAGACGATGCATGCTTACTTCATCACAGGCTGCTCTGGTGAATATTTACATGATCTCAGCTAAGCTGTCAGACACGACGCATGACATAATGGAACATTATGATGATTATTATTTTTATCTTCCTTACAAAAATAGCTAATAAGTTATAGACCTGGATCAGTGTGGGTTTACAGAAAGTATGCAAACATCTGACAATGTTATCAGAGTTCTTATGACTCAAATGGATGCAATGAACAATAATAATACATTAATGCCATTAGATCTGGATGCTGAAGAAGCATTTTAGAAAGTGAATTGGGAATTTATGCAGAGATCTTTAAAAGCATTTGGGTTTCCGCAAGTGCATACAACATTAACATTTAATATTTCACAAAAAGGAACTCAAGAGAGCTGACTTAAGTGTTTAGCATTACAAGAGGAACTAGGTAGGGGTGTCTACTTTTACCATTAATCTTTGTTTTGTATTTTGAGTCATTAGCCAGGAACATTAAGCAATCAAACACAAATGTATATAAATGGAGAAATAAAACAAAATTGCAAGCAATATATTATTATATATTATCAATCCAGAATATGATATACAAATTATACTTCATGAACAGAAACATTGCAATAGTACAGCAGGATATAAAGTAAATGCCCCAACATGACTTGGTACAGAGCCATCCATTTTTGTGGGGTCATGACAACATGGAATACTTGGAAATTTGGTTGAAATAGTATGTTGAGCAAAAATGAAATTGAGGAGTTTGTTTGGGATAACGAAACAGAATGAGTGCAGAGGAGAAACTTAATACTGATAAAGAAAAAGGTGGACTGGGACTTCCAGATTTGAAGGCATAATACAAGGCCATGCAACTTAGACTAACACATGTGAATCAAGATACAGAATATATGTCAAATGGAAGCACATGAAAGGCACAATGCTCGATAGGTAATGACAGGATCTTATATGGGTAGATCTAGGAAAGGAATATAAAGAACATTATGTTCGGCCTTATGTATATCAAATTAAGAAAGCTTTTGTTACACACGTTAGACCCTGGAAAAACAGATCACCACCACCAGGTTATACTATATATATATATATATATATATATATATATATATATATATATATATATATATATATACATATATATATATATATATATATATATATACACACATTATATATATATATATATATATAATGTACATACACACACACACACAGACACACACACACACACACACACATATATATATATATATAAATATATATGGGTCTACTTTGAAAGACCGAACCGACGATTCCCCGACACAAAAATCACCGATGCCAGATAACTGACAACACACAAAACCGACAACGCAAAACACCGAACACCATAACACCGACACACCGAACGTAAACAACACATCACACTACATAGCATACCCACTAGCCCTAACCCAAACCCAAACCCTAAGGTCCGACACTATCGCACACTTCACCTACCTGCCCCTAACCCTAACTCACTTAACCCACCCCTAGCCCAAGGTCCGACACTATCGCACACTTCACCTACCTGCACCCTAAACCTAACTCACTTAACCCGTCCCTAAACTACAGTCCCTCACTATCACACACTTACCTTACACGAACCCTAACTCCGACACTAACACACACTCACCTTTCCCACAGCCTAACCCGAAATCCCACAATATCAAGACACTTACCTCACCGCTCCTAACGCCGTCACTGTCGCACACTTACCGAGTCACGATCGCACATTACCCTTGTCGGTCTTTCCGCTGTCGGCAAATCACCCTGTCGGTAAACTTACCTGTCGGTCGTTTGGTCGTCGTTTTCCGCGTGTCGGGGAATCGTCGGTTCGGTCTTTTAAAGTAGACCCATATATATATATATATATATATATATATATATATATATATATATATATATATACAGTAATAAAAAAGATACAAAAGAAAATGTAATGAACATTTGTAAAGGAAAGAAAGAACAAAGAACCAAGATTTTGGTAGCAAATGATAAAGAGATGAGGTAATAACATGGGATAAAGCTACATATACTTTTGAGTTACTGAACTCAGATCAACTTGCACATACAGGTTTAATGTTAAGAGTTCAGGAAAGACTGGATAGTAATTCTATTCAAAGGTGTAGCTGACTCAACTACCACCCTCTGCTGGTCTAATTAACTACTAGCTTCCCACTCTCTCAGCTCTTCAAGTGAATTGAGCTTCTACAAAGTTGCTGCAGGAATGCCAGTTGATTTCCTGCAAACAGTGCCTAATCCACCCCCCCCAAAAAAAAGGTCCACGATCAGGTACCTGGGCAAGAGCCAATCAGGTCCGTTTTCTACACCCTACCCCAAAACCTCTTTCCTGTCTCTTTTTTTTTTAATCTAGAAAACTGCTTGCCACAAATGTAGCAAACAGTTGCTACAGCTTATACCATGCAATTAGTGCTACAGTGCTTGGGCTTTACATTAAAAGGAAAAAAAAATGTTTTTTGTTTATGTTTAAACTGTAGCAAGCACCTGTTACAGTTTATACTCTGCACAAAGCACTACAGCACTCAGGTTTTAATTAAAAAAAAAATGGTTTTAAATTGTAGCAAACTGCTTACTACAGTTTGCACCACACAGGTTTAACTGCAAATATAATACCAGCTTTAAAAAAAATGGCATGCATTAAAAAGTGACTCTGCCCAGTTGATCATGCCTCCCCCAACACTTTGTGCCCAGAGTAGTTGCCCTCTTGCCCCACCACAGCTGTGCTACAGATTCTGTTAAACCACAAATAGCAGATTTTATAATTGAGGCCAGAACAGAAACTGCAGAGTGGAAAAAAGTAATACGTAGAGCATATAAGGGAATATTAGATTTGATAAGACAATATAGTATAAAGTTAACAATGGCATGGAATTAATGATTACATAAATATATTACAGATGACTATTGCACAGAAATATGTTTTAACCCTAGATATGCAACTAAATTTAAAGCACTTAGAATTTTTGCTAAGACTTATTTGCACAAATAGTTTTATACCACTATGGGGCTTGACAAACTGTTCCTGCAGAAAACAGGCATATGTTGTAGATGCGATGGTTCAGAAAAAGGCTCTTGGGAGCATGTGTTTTTGGAATGTATGGAGTTGCTTTAGTACAAAAACAACTTACATAATATCCTAAATCCTATACTTGTAAGGTAGGAATGAACCTCAATACACAGATATTTTTGTTGAGTTGGCATAAAGTAATATGCACTTAAGTAAACGTGTTGTTATCTTTACCGTTGATGGTGGCTAAGAAAGTTATCGCTAGAAAATGGAAAACTAAAGACCAATCAGCAATAAAAAGAAGTTATGTCCTTACCATAACGTTCCATGTGGAGTGTTCATCTCGCCTTGGTTATTACACATGGGTTCGGAGCCGATCCTCGGCTCCGTGCCGGCCGACTGCAAGCTCTGCATCGAGAAGAAGCTCGAGGACATCTAATACCCACAATCCCCCTCTGCCTTTACCTCAGATCTAGTTTGCAAGCAAACCAGACAACAAGCACGCATACATGCCAAACTATATACATAATTACATATATACAAACATACCAAGGGTATGATAGTAACACTAACACTGCAACAGCAGAAGGAGAATACTCCAGACCAGGCACCAAATCGAACGTTCTTCCTAAGGGTGGGAAGGGTGGGAGTGTAACAACAGGCGAGATGAACACTCCACATGGAACGTTATGGTAAGGACATAACTTCTATGTGAGAGTGTTCAATCTCGCCTTTGTTCTTACACATGGGTAGCGCCCTAGCTCCATGATCCTGAGGAACTCAAGGGAGAACGTTCTTGAGCACAGTGGAACCAAAGGTTGCCCTATCCTAGAAACCCTGTCCACTTTGTAATGAGATATAAATGTATGGTTTACCCCAAGTAGCAGCCGCACAAATGGTGTCTAAAGGTAAACGAGCTGCATGAGCCAAAGATGTAGAAATTGATCTGGTAGAATGTCCTCTGGGTTTTGCTGATAATGTTTGATCAGAATCTTCATAAACATAAATGATACAGTCAGTTAGCCACTTGAAAGAGTTCGTTTCGTAACTGCAAGACCCTTTCTGCTGTCAGCAAAAGCTACAAATAGCTGATCAGATTTCCTGTGATCTTTTGTTCTATCCAAATAAAATCTGAGTTGTCTATGGACGTCCAGTTTGTGCAACATATACTCTAATTTATTAGAGTGGTCTTTAAAGAAGGTGGGTAATTCAATGGACTGATTAATATTACTAGTAGAACAAACTTTGGGAAGAAAGGATGGATTAGTGCGAGATACTCTGTCAGAATGAAAAATTAAATAAGGATGTTTGACAAAGGGCCTGCAGCTCAGACACCCTAGCCCGATGTAATAGCCACTAGAAATAATGTTTTCCATGACAAAAATTTCAAAGTGCAACTTGAAGCTGGTTCAAAGGGTGGTAGCATCAATTTAGAGAGCAATAAATTTAAATTCCACGGTGATGTCGGGCTTCTGACTGGTGGTCTGATATGAAAGGAACCTTTTAAAAGGCTTTACAAAGTCTGTGAGCCATAATAGGTGCACCACTTTCTTCTACATGATAGTTAGAAATGGCAGCCAACTGTACTCTTAAGGTAGCTGGAGAAGCTCCTTCCTGAAATAATTCGGTCAGAAATTCTAAAACCTTATTCAACGGAGCTGTAACAGGGTCCAACTGATGTGACTCCAGAAGACAAAACGTTTCCATTTACTGGTGTAAGTCTTTGTAGTGGAAACTTTATGAGAAGCTACCAAAATATCTTGAACCGATGTAAGGGAATTGACCTGGCTAAAAGGCGGAGCAGCCAAGCTGCTAGATGGAGAGATTCCAGGGATGGGTGAGGAGCTCCTGACGAGTGAGTCAGTAGATCTGGCTCTGGGTCCAGCATCCAAGGTCCCCGAATGCGGTGATGCAAGAGAAAGGGGAACCAAATTTGACGAGGCCAGAACGGAACAATGAGAATTATAGTCCTCTGAAGGTTGTTTGCTTTCTATAGAAACTTTGCAATCAGGGGAAATGGAGGAAAAGCATATAGGAGACCCGGGGCCAATCGTGCACCAGCGTCCCTGGGGACTTCTGGAGGGGTAATAGGGCAAAGTAGCTCCTGCATTTGGCGTTCATTGGAGACGCAAACAGATCGCAGGTAGGCTGGCCCCATTAAAAATCTTTCCCGCAACTGACTGTTTGAGGGACCACTCGTGAGGCAATAGTATTGCCCTGCTTAGCCTGTCGGCTATGACGCTGGATGACCCCGGATGCTATGCGTTCAGAAAGCGACCGTGGACTCTGCCCATTGCAAAATTCTCATGGCCTCTCTGCATAGTTGGTAGGACCTGGTTCCCCTTGCTTGTTTATGTACCAGACTACGGACATGTTGTCTGTCTGAACTGCAATGGTCCCTGGAGGAAGAAGGGGAGCAAAGTGTTGCAACGTCAAAACACTGCCCTCAACTCCAGAACATTGATGTGCAGATTGTACTCCAGATTGTTCCATTCGCTTTGGACTGTTTGTCCTTGAAAGATGTCCCCCCACCCTATCAGGGAAGGGTCCGTGGTTATCGCTGACGGTGTGGGTAGCACAAATGGTCTTCCGGATAGGTTGCAAGTCTGTAACCACCACATTAGGTGTGATTTGCATGTTTTCGTTATCAAAATTTCGTGAGTCAGTGGAAATTGTTGGAATGACCATTGTGCAAATAGCCATTGTAGCACTCTCATGTGCAGTCTTCCCAATGGTATTGCTATGAGAGAAGCTGCCATGAGACCCAAAACTTTCAGAACAATTTTTGCTGGGGATTTTCTGGACGACAGCAGAAGGAAATGTTGAATTGAAGTGCTAGTATTCTTTCTGTCGGAAGTTTTAGAACTAACTGACGTATCCAATTCGCTCCTATAAATAAGATATGCTGTGATGGCTGTAGCAAAGATTTTTGAAATTTACTGAAATGCCAAGGTGTACAAAGTTGTAGGAGTAATCCCTGGCTTGTATCAGTTGACGCCTGGTGGTGGCAGACAGGAGCCAGTCGTCCAGATACGGAAACACTTGGAATCCTAGGCGCCTCAGATGAGACGCTACCACTGCCATGCATTTGGTGAAGACCCTGGGGGCTGTGGTCAGGCCAAAGGGCAGGGCTCGAAACTGATAGTGACTGGCTCCCAGCCGAAGCAAGTGATCTCTGGGCCCTGGCCATTTTGATGTGGTAGTATGCGTCCTTCAGATCTATTGAGCACATCCAGTCGTCCTTCCGTAAGAATGGAAGGATCGATTGAAGCGTGACCATTCGAACTTTTCCTTCTTGACAAAGGTGTTGAGATGACTTAGGTCCAGAATTGGCCTCCAGTCCCCTGTTTTCTTTGGAACTAAAAAGAACCTTGAGTAAGTTCCGAATCCTATTTGGTCCGCTGGGACTGGTTGGATGACTCTTTTTCTAGCAGCTTTGAAATTTCTGTAGCTGCTGGGTCTCGCAGATGGGGTGGTACATCTGGGAGTTCTCTTTGGAATGGGGGTGGATAGAAATGGGATTTTGTAACCTCTGGTAATAATGCTTTTTACCCAATTGTCCGAAGAAAGGTTTTGCAAGGCCTGAGGGTATAAAGCTAGCGACCCCGACTGCCTCCAGAGCAGGACAGTCGGGCCTCCTCTCAGGAGTGCTGAAAAGGTTTGCCAGGAGGTTATCCCTGTCACCTTGGTTTTGCGGACCTCTGCCGCCAGGGCGCCGTCTTCCACCTCTGCCCCCCCCTCTGCCTCTACAGGGGGCATCACCCTGTGTGTTTGGAAAAGATCCTTGGGGTTTTGAAACCACATTTTCCCACCACGTTGCCCTTTGGGGTGCGGTCTGGAAGGGTGGAAAACGGACTCCGACAGCAGACAGAGTCTTTCCCTCCTGTTCACACCGGGTAAGGGTCTCCTTTACTTTAGGGCCAAAAAGTGTGGCTCCATCAAATGGGGCGTTAGTAAAGGAAGACTTGAAGGCTTCCAAGAACATAAGCGCATCCAGGATTGCCTACGAAGAGCAATCGCTGAAGCCGCTGCCCTACTCGATCCTTCGGCTGCATAGGATATCAGCCTCATGGACGAGTTCACAATGGACGTAAGGGTGTTGAGATGCGCTGTAACTTTCTCTGAGACAGCGGCATCTGTAGCACCCTGGAGGGTATCTCCCAACTCTTTGACTAGATCCCTCTGTAAACGTGTAAAATGGGTCAAATAGTTCAGGGAACGCATAGAAAGCCGCTGAACTGAAAATGCGCTTCCCATATCTGTCCATGGTCCTAGAATCTTTGTTAGGCGGATGGACAGATGAGGAAGACTCCGACATCTCCTTTTTCGTGGCCGCTGCCACCACCATGGCGTCTACTGGAACTCCTTTGGTAAGGTAAGCTTTGTCCTGTGGTGCCGTGATGTACTTATTTGGCTTCCTAGGGACAGGTTCCACCGTGTCAGGAGTCTCCCACGAGCAATTAATTCCATTAACTCATCAAAGGGCGGAGTGACCCAGGAGGAGGAAGGGCGGGCACCAAATGCCTTCAGCAAAACTGACTCATCCTCAGAAGGGGAGGGCTTGCCAGTCACCTCTCTGTTTAAGGATCTCCAAGATGTCAGAAAAGAGACATCCTCTGAAGGTGACTTAGGGGACCCTTCTGACTCATCTAAGTCAGTATCAGATGTCAAGGATTCTTGTGGAGAATCCAAGTGTCTCCTCTTACACAGTCTTTTCCTAGGAACTTCTTCGTGGGGAGCATCCGAAGAAGCCTCCGAGGAAGAGGGGCACCCTCCAGGGTGGCTGAGACACTGGTGCCCGACGCTTGGGCGTGGCCGTGGGTGCAGAGGAGGATAACGGTCCTTGCGGGAGGAGAAGCTGTACCTGCTGATGTGGTTGTCTGGGTAGACAACACCTTCCTCATGAGGTCGAAGGCCCCGGGTCCCGAGTCGAGGTATCTCCCGGTTCGAAGAAATGGGAAGAATCCCGAAACAGGAGCAAGGCACCGACCCGAGGACGGAACCGAATCGATCCGTGCTGAGGCCCGAGAGGAGAGTCGGAACGAAACATCGGTCCGACTCGGTCCCGGAACCAAGGACAGATCTTCGGCCCGAGACTCGGTACCGGATCGGATGGAGTCGAGGTAAACAGTGCCGACCGAAAAAGGCGGTTCTGGCACCGAGGGCTCCACAATCATCAGGTCACTCTTCCGGCTCAAGACTGAACAGGTCTCGGAGGAGGAACAGATGGAGATAGTGGCAGGCCTTCAAGTCTCGACATCAACTGAGAGGAGACCGAAATAAGCTTGGACAGGGCCGTATGCTCCATAAGTTTCTGCACCACACGGTCCACGTCGGTGTCGGAAAGGGCTCTAGAAGAACGAGTCGAAGGGATCGAAGACGGAGCCGACCTCAACAGAGTCGGTGGAGGGAGCTCCGTCACCGGTTCCAAGACTCGAGGCTCGAAACTGCCAACAGTTGAACACTCGGCCCGAAGTCTGTGGAACCAGTGATCTAACTAGACTTCGAAGAGCTCGGAGCCGATGACTTTGGCTCCCGACCTTCGAAGACTTGGATGCCTGGTCTGAAGCATCCAAAGCCTCCTGGAAAGAGGGTTTCAGCAATCCTCTATCCATCAGTTTCCTGTGCCTATCTGTCATGACCCTCCCACTAAAAGAGTGACAAATAGAGCAGTCCTCTTGTAAGTGGAGAGGGCCAAGACAGTAGACACAGGAACTGTGGTTGTCTGTGACCGACATTTTTTGGCCACACTGACAACGTTTGAAACCAGATTTCATCTTTTCAGACATATTAACAAATGAGAAGACAGTCCAATCCAGTAAAAAGTCCAATCCAGTAATAATGTCAAATCCGGGAATAAGAGTCCGTTTGATAAAAGCTAAAAACAAGACTACCACAAGTTTTTAGTCAAAGAAGTCAAATCCGACGTCTAATCCAGTAATAACTGCCAAAAAGGCAAGACTACAATAAGTTTTAGTCACAAGTCCAAGAAGGGGTAGGCCCCGAAAAACTCTAACTCGAAGTTAACAAGTTAACTTATTCTAAGTATCGAGAATTCCTGACACTCACACACCTACTCTTACTTAAGTAACTAGATTTAAGAAAATTTCTGAAAATTAGTACAGAATAGATAAAAAATCTTATCTGAACAGCCTCGAGCTAGTCTCCAGCGATGCGTATGCAGCAGCGGCAAACTAGATCTGAGGTAAAGGCAGAGGGGGATTGTGGGTATTAGATGTCCTCGAGCTTCTTCTCGATGCAGAGCTTGCAGTCGGCCGGCACGGAGCCGAGGATCGGCTCCGAACCCATGTGTAAGAACAAAGGCGAGATTGAACACTCTCACATCAGAGGTTAAAACCATGATTACAGAGATTAAAAATATGAAACTGAGAACCATTAGAGATCAGAAACAGAACTCCATAGCTAAAACAAGCTGAATGGGATTCTATAATGGAACTTGAGCAGTACACTAATATGGAACAAAGTATCAAAGTGTATATCTATTTATTATACAATGACCTTCCCATCAATATTCCAAAATGTGCATGCTGATTGGTCAGTGTGCCCATTGTAAATCAGACTTATACTAATAGAAAAAGGTCCAGTCGCCTGGACTTTTCCCATTAGTATGTCTTTTTTTTTTTTTTTTAAGACAGCAATGGAGAATGGAAGAGCTCCATTGCTGTAATCTCGCTATGTTAAACGGGTTTAACATAGCGAGATAGCTTTAAAAAAAGCAACGGAGAAAGGAAGATTTCCGTTGCTTTTTTTAAAGCTGTCTCGCTGTGTTAAATGGGTTTAACATAGCGAGACAGCTTTAAAAAAGCAACAGAGAAAAGATCTCTGTTGCTTTTTTTAAAGCTATCTCGCTATGTTAAACTATTTTAACATAGCGAGACACTTTTAAAAAGTAACAGAGATCTTCCTTTCTCTATTGCTTCCACACACAGCTCTTATGTACTGGGTAAGCATGCGCAGTAAATCAGAACTGCCGCAGAATACCGGACAGCTGCGGAAGGGCAGCACGGAGGTATTATACAATGCCATTATTTAAGAAAAGTATTTTTTTTCCATAAATAATGTCATTGTATAATAGCAATAACCCACTTCTGGGTGTGGATAATGCTGGATTTAAAAATCAAAAAAAAAAAAACAATCAATTGACTCAAACTGTAGGTTTGATTGTATATAAAAGGTCTGTCTTTCACTCTAACCCACATCTGATGAAGTGTGATGAAACGAAAACGGATTTTCAAACAGCGTTAATGGAGATGGAGTGTTTTTAGTGTGAATTTTTCTTTAATAAAACGTTACATATACTGGTTGCCTTCGTCCGTGGCTTTATTGGGTCACTTTCAGTGTACCTTTCATGGTTTTATTGGATTCGCATTGTGTACTTTTGCCTGCACTTAGATTTTATTTAATGCTGGATTTACCCACAGTTGTCTTTGTTTGGCCACTCGGGCTTCACCCTCGTGACCAAATCACACCAACCGTGGGTAAATCCAGCATTACCCACACCCAGGCGTGGGTTATTGCTTAATAAGGTATACAAGGTTTGAAGTCACAAGTCCAATTGTTAAGATAAGTAATATAGTGAAAATATGGTTGCTAGTAAATTCCTGACCTCAAATTATATTATAAATTATTAACCTATGTATTTAACTGCTTTGTTTAAGGACTGTTAAATCAAGTTTGAGATTAACACTTCACAAAAAAGTGAATGTGATATCTGGATTTACGTACTTTACATTGGCAAGCTACTGAAAGTTAAATTTACGTTAAACTTAAGCACTGACTGCCTGACATAAGGCTAAGTTACCAGTGTTGTATAAATATAGCTAAAACTGGTTTCTTTATTTATTTTATTTACCTGCATTTCTTTACCGGGATGCTGCACTTGGCCAAAATGTACCCATTTTCAGTGGAGGCCCAGGGAGAAAAGCTCCACAACGATTTATACAAACAACAACAAATATATCATGTACAACAAGAGATGACAATAAAGGAGGTTATTGACAATATAATCAAAGGCAATAGAGCCATAAATAAAACTCCCTATTTATACTACCAGTATAAGTAATAGTAGCAAAAGATTACGGAGGTATGTAAGATGGAGAAGGAGTGAAGTGGAGGTGGTGGTGGGAGAAGAGGAAGAGGTCAAGTTGAGGAGTAGGAGAAAGAAAGAGTTCAAGTTATGGAGTGTGAGGAACTGGCACAAGAGCATAGCCACTGTAAGGACAGGTGTTGTTTTAAGGATTTTTTGAAAAGAGATGTGCTGCTGGTGGATCTTAGAGTTTGTGGGACAGAGTTCCATAAACTGGCAGTGGAGAATGAGTGGAGCATGTGGCCAGCAGAGAGGGTTGGTTTGCTGATTTGCAACAGCATTTGATTCTCTGAGCAGAGGGGTCTGTTAGGGTGATAGGGTTTAAATAAAGAGGAAAGGGTAGGGCAGCTGGTAGGGTTGAATATTAGTTTATGGGCTGCTGTTAGTTGTATGTATATGAGATGACGGGAAAGTTCTAGCCAGTTTAGTATGTGGAGTAAGGTACAGTGATGGGATGAATTTTTTTTTTGTTTGTAACAAATTTAGCAGTTTCGTTATAGCAAGTATTTAGCTTGTATTTTAGACTAGAGTGTATGACATTAAAGGGCAGAGCACCATAGAGTACAGATGGGAGCAGGAAGGAGGTGGCAAGTGACAGTTTTGAGGGGAAGGTGAGGAATGTTTTGTGGCACTATAGCATGTCCAATTTTTGATGAACTTTTTTATATTGTTATGAATATGCAAGTCAAAGGACAGGTGTTCATCTATAGTGACTCCTAACAGCTTGGTATGTGTGACAACCTCAATAGTAGTGTTATCCTGGGAGAGTATGGAGAAAGAGTCTTTAATTATAGTAGTGGTTTTCTTAGGGATGAATAGCATAAGTTTTTTTTTTTTTTAGGGTTTAGGGCAAGATGGTTGTTAGTCATCCATATTTCAGTGGAGGCGAGTGCTGACTGGGTACGTTTTAGGAGTTCAGGAAGAGAGGTTGGCACTGCAGATGATCGTGGAGTCATCTGCGTACTTTGACTTTGACTGTGCTTTGAGAGAGTAGAGTGGAAATCGTTGATGAAAATGCTGAATAACAAAGGCACTAGGATGGATCTCTGTGGAATACTATTAGTAGTACTGAGAAATGGAGAGAGAGTGTAGCCATTTTGTAGCTTGTTGTCTGCCTGTGAGGTAGATGGAAAACCAGAGAAAGGTGGAGGGGGACATTCCTAAATTGGCAAGTTTACTAAGAAGTGGGTGGGATACAGTATCAAAGGTTTTGGAAAGGTCTAGAAATAGAGAGGAGACTAGCTTCCTGGCGTCCCAGGCTTGATTTACAAATTCACAGAAGGATATTAGAGCTGTAGTGGTGCTATGGCTGGGTCTGACGCCATGCTGGGTTACTGATAGTAGGTTGTTGTCTAGAAGATATTAAAGGAATTGGGTGTGGATACATTTTTCGAGGATCTTTGAAATATGGTACAGAATGGCAATGGGTTGGAAGTTGGCGAAATCAGTGTTATTTCCCCCTTTATGTAGTGGAAGGATGAAAGCTTTTTTCCAAATGGTGGGAACACAGGACTCTTGAATGGACCGATTAAGAAGTAGGCTGACAGGGTATGTGTGGAGTTTGCTGCTATTTGAAGGAATTCTGGGGGAAGGCCATCATGGGCATTGGTGCATAGCTTTAATTTCAGAAGCAGTTTCTTTACTGTGGTAGTGGAGATAGGTGCAAGTAAGAAGTTATGTAAGTGGGGGGGACATTATTAGTCTGGTCAGATGGGGTAGGATGACTATGAAGGAAACTGGTGGTGAGGTTAGATATGGTGTTTATAAAATATGAGTTGAAGAGGGTGGCTATTTCACTGGGAGTTTTTTCTGGATTGGGACAGGGATTACTGCTGGATGCTGGGTGGAGAAGGTTGTTTATTGAGCTCCAGAACTGCTTTGGGTTTAGTTTGTGTTGGTTTGGTAGAGAGAGGTAGTATTCTTTTTTGTCCTTAATAATTAGGTGCTTTACTTGGTTGCAAAGATGTTTATAGTTGGTTGTATCAGCAACCAGTGCTGAAATAAATGCACCATGCATGGAGATTGCACAGTAAGTTAAAATGAAAATGTGGTAAACAGTAAAGACCTGCTCTTCAATAAACACCTAAATAAGCTATCTTAACGGTGATATGATATGAAATAACATCACCGTGCTGACAGCAGAAATCTTAATAATCAGAGATGGCTCTCAAAAACAAACAAAACAAAAAGTCAAAAGAAACTCTACTGTGATATGTCCACTTTTACTGCACTGAATTCAAGTGCTGCAAAATTCTGTCTGAAAGCCTCCTGGCAGTTTAGCCCAGGCTATGACATGCTACTGAGCTTCACCCTCTAGTTTGTGGTTTGATTCCCTCTGCCTAAATGTGCTTACTGTGCAACTCTGAAGAAATCACTCAACCAGACAGTGCTCAAGGATAGTCTCTAAAAGGAGGTGTGTGCCTTGATGATGTACATGGCCAGCATAGGAGTAAAATAAAAAAATAAAAAAAGCTGAAAACTAATTTCTTCAAAGGTGGATTAAGGGCATGTTCTGCTGGATCAGAATGTGACCTAGTTAAAAGAGATATAGGCTGACTAAATAAAGAATGGCCTTGGGATTTTTGATCTTAATCAGCATGGAACTCCATTTCAGAAAAATAAAAGGCCAGTCTGCAATATCAACAAACTTGCCTCTAAAGTCCTGTCGCAAAGTGGAACCAAAATGACAGAGGCCACTGAGGGTATCACAAAAAAGTGTGTTGTGACTTGGTATAAATTGGAAAAGTTACATCTGTAAATACAAGGCAGCAAAAAGATATACCAGCACATAGGCTGAGTACATAAAATCCACTAATGGAGAGCATTCTGAAACACAGTAGATGGCTACTTCTTGGGTGAATGCACCCTCATATGATAGATACAGTAGTTGTCAAATATATGGACAGCTACCAAGAGGCCATAAGCTGACCTATGACTATAGCTAAGCATTCCATTACTAGTACAGGTATCAGTGTTACAAACATGGACAAATAGCATGACAGGAAATTCTGTGGAAGCATATCACATCTTACACTGGTTAGAAAAAAGAGAAAATAACTGCCAGAGGACAAGTGACTAAGTGAACTGAGATGCAACTTGTTTATTTTTTTGATGACAAAAGAGAATTAATTTCAAAGACAGTGGATAAGTCATAAGCATAACCACTGCTTAAAAATGGGAAGTTTTTTGGTGACAGTGATTTATATATACACGGCTGGACGACTAAACATCCAAACACACATGTACTTAACACTCAAAAGTGCAAATGTACCATGAATTTAAAAAAGGGGGTGAAAATCAAAACTTTCTGCTATCCAATGTTGTTTCAAAACTATTCTAGTATTTGATACAAGGGGGTTTCAACCCCTCCCATGCACCTCTTGATAAAGGAGACAATTGTACCTCACAGAAAGGATAATTCTCTGAGATACTGCCACCCTGACATTAGCATACTAACAAAGATATTCACTGCTTAGTGTTTGCACTTCTGAGTGTCAAACACTAGTGCAACGATAATCAGCATTGCTCTCTAATGTGTGTACATTTTACATATATATATATATATATATATATATATATATATATATATATAAGCTAACTGCTCTTGAGCCATTTTAAAGCCTAGTCAATTATCCTTGTGAGACTGCACCCCCTGTTTGTTGTGTTTGTAAGGCAAACACCTTAACAATTAGGCCACCCTCTGGTCTATATTATATTGCATGCTCAGAAGAGTGAACTACACAATCTACCCCATGTAAGCAAAAGCTTACAATGTCGAAACCTCAGAACAGTGATTTTTTTCCAAGGGAAAAAAAATTGCTGTTCCGAAACAAAAAAACTGTAAAACATTACATAACGGCCCCCTACACCCACCCCTACTTAAATATGCCAACTCCAAGATCGCACTACAGTGCCGAACATGCAAAGTAGCGAAAGCGGCCAAACAAATTCTTTCCCAGGGAAAGAATTCGCTGAAAAGTCGCTTCGCCAATTTGCCTTTTCGCTCTTTTCAGTTCGACAAAGATGCATTTGACAACCTGCGTCTGCAACAGCGTAATAGGGAACCATATTTATAAAGATATACATATATATATATATATATATATATATATATATACACACACACACACACACACACATATATATAAAAGAGCAAAGACTGCAACACCGATATATCTTTATAGATTTTATATGCAGCCTCATAACCATACTATTAAGACACGAGGTAGACAGGTTCAGCTGTCAAATTTATGATTTTTTAACAGCTTTAAAGAAGCCTGATGGCTGTAACTCTCTGTTGATATTTTCCACCTCCCATACATGTATCAAGATTTTTTTAAGGAAGTTAATGACTATCTGACTCGTTCTGATTATAAGGCAAAGCTTATTCTATAATCTTAGAAAGTACTACCCAAGATATCTATTTTTCCACTAAGGATATTCGGTACTTTTCAGTTCTAATGAGCATGTGGAATGTAAAACTAACAAACAATGTATATGCCAGTAAAAAAAGTGCGCTTGTGTAAACAGTTTCTCCCACTATCTAGGTTAACAACTTTAATAAATGAATACAGCAAATATGAACAATATATTAGCCCAAAATCATAACTTCCCACTGTGTTGTTTTTAAACTTATAATGTAGGATTAATGGCACTATCTGTAGGTGTGCAGGAAATTACTCCGAGGGCGTATAGTGGGCAAAGTAGGCTTCATACATTTCGTTGGGTGTACTTATTGAATTGCAATAGCAAAGTTTATTTATTTTTTTAATAAACCTGAAAAGCTTGCCAGTAGTTATTGCCTGCTAAATGTTACAAATCTACTGTAAAGCAATGTCATTTCATCCAACCACTCAAATTAAGTTTCTTTCAAATTTGTATTTTATTTCTCTTATGTATTCCAACTCAGAGCTATACCACCCGTACTTAAAACAGGTTTTAAACCGTGTCTACTGGACCAAATGTTTGTTTTTTTCATCCCAAACCAATTCTAGTTTGACTTTACTGTACATTTTGCACCCTACTGAGCTGGAACTCTATGACAGTATATCGCCGAATGGGAAGTTAGTCCTGTTTCTCACAGAGTTGTGACTTTGCAGTAAGAGGCATGACGCCGGCTTCCTTCCAAACAGAGGTGACATATAAGCTGCACGTTTTTCCATTTGAACCCTGTAGGTTTACTGTTTTGGGGGCTATTGCAGCATCCCTGAGACGCCTCGCTAGTGTTTTACCGTATTTATTACTCTTCCGAGCAACACTTACCAGACAAGCTATGCGTGTTGATTGCTGATCAGACAACTTTCCCCTAGAGCCGTCAAATTATATGCATTATTGTTTCTTTGGTACAGCATAGGTGTTAGTCGATCTGATGATCTTCTTATGGCTACACAATTTATGTTTTTATTTTGAGAAAAGTAATTCCCTAACCACACATCACTATTTTTGGAACTAAACATGATGTGCTTTGAAAAAAGCAGCGCTGTATCTTTAATTGTTGCCCCGATAACGGAAAAGTACCGAATATTCAAAATTCAGATAGTTAATTTGGCATTAGCTTCCCCTATGGTATATTCTAAACATGTGCTGAAGAAGAATGAAATAGTCAGACTCTTCCCTATAAACCATGCAAAGTTAACGTGCTAATTTAGTAAGCCCAACAAATGCAAGTGTCCCTTCTCAAGGGTGATCCAGGACCACTGCCCAGTTAAGTGACTTGCTCAATAATCACACAGTAGGCAAATGAAGGTGGAATGACTCAAACCTGTTAGGCAGGAAATGGCATGTTACCAACTCATATCCTTAATCCTCGTCAATAACTGCCAGATGACACTTAGGGTCCCTTCAAGAAAAAAAAGAATATAATGGCAATTCCTAGACTAAGTCTTTCTGGATAATTTAACTTTTCAAAAGTACAGTTTTGTACCTACCAGATGTTCGAGTGCTTATACAGCTGCAGTAATCACATATGGGTTCTCTGCCGTCAGGCGGTCCCTCGGTTGGCCGAATTCCAAAGTCTAGGTCCGGCGTCGGTTGTTGTCCCCTTTTTCCTGACGTCAGTGCGACAGGGGTATATAAGACACAGCCAACGCCATTTTCTTCAGTCTTTCTTGCCCCAGATGTCAGGTGCCCCCAGAAGGAAGGCAATACATAAATTATATATATATATATATATATATATATATATTTTTTTTTTTTATTTATTTATTTATTTATTTTATTTATTTTACATTTGTTAACCGGGCTAGTCCAACTGGATACATGTCCATTTTCAGTGGAGGCCCGAGGAGAAAAGCTCCGCTATCTAACAGCATGATAATCAAACAGTCTTTACAAAATACTTAAGCTGTTACACGCTTGAGTGAAAAAGTAAATACACAAATCAAAAATAAAAGCATGAAAAAATATGTACACAGTAAAAAACAAAATTTTAAGCACAGAACATACTTTGGGCATTATAATGACAATGTGAAGAAAGTACATAAAGATAATAGGAGGTAGTTCTTTAGCATGAGTATTGGAAAGGGTAGAATAAGACAGGATACAGTAGGATGTTGGAAGGTAAGCAGTAGAATAGGGAGGAGGGTATAGTTACAGGATTAAAGAGAGCATTTCTTAGTGGAATAGCTTAGAGCTGGGAGAAAGAAAGATGTTTGCAAGAGTAGTGAGGAGCAGAAAGATCAGGTTGGGTAGATGCATGAGCATAGCCTGTGGTTGGATAGGTAGTGTTTTAGTTTAGTTTTAAATAGAGAGTTGGAGGTTTGGCTTGTCAGGTCAGGAGGAAGTTGATTCCATATTTTACCAACTGAGTTGGAAAATATGGCTACCTGCAGTGTTCTTAGATAGAGAGGTTTGGATCAGTATTTTACAAGACAGAAGGTTTTTAGGTTGTTGTAAGGCTTAATAAGGGTGGAGAGCATAGGTGTATAATCAGGGTGGTGGAGGGCTTTATGGGCTATAGAGAGTTGGTAGTATTCAATCAGGTGGGGTAGGTCTAGCCATCCTAGGAGGTGGAGATTTCTGCAGTGATGTGTTTTATATGGGAGGCAGTGGCAAATCTGGCAATGTTATTGTAGGTAGATGTAAGCTTATTGAACTTGTATTTAGAAAGGTTAGTAAATATACCGAAGCATATAGTAGTGTAGAGATAAGATGAGTTCTGGCTATGGTAGTTCTAGCTTCTGGAGTTAGGAATGATTTGATTCTGTAAAGAGAACCTAATTTTCTATGAGTTGCTTTTATGGTTGAGTTAATATGAAAGTCAAATTTAAGTTGGTTATCAATAGTTATGCCTAAGAGTTTGGTTGTTTGGTCTGGGGAGATAAGGGTACCATTGATTGAAGTAAGAGAGAAGTTAATTGAGGGGGATTGGTGTGTAGGTAAGAAGAGGAGAAGTTTAGTTTTCTTAGGGTTTAGAAGAAGACAATGATTAGAGAACCATTGCTCTATGGTAGTAAAAGTTCTTTGGGTGAGGTCGTAGGTCATTTTGGTTAGAGGCAGAGCAAATGATGGTGGTATCATCAGCGTATTGAATACAGGTAGTAAGAGGTGTGGCAAGGTGTAGGTCGTTAATAAAGATGGAAAATAAAAGAGGACCTAGGATTGAGCCCTGAGGACACCTAGAGAGGTAGGAAGAAGCTCCGAGACTGTTGTTCCATAGCACTGCTTGTTTCCTATTTTGAAGATAAGAAGTAAACCAGTTTAGAGCAGTGCTATCAAAAGAAAGAGATTTTAAGCGATGAAGGAGTAGTTGGTGATTCACCATGTCAAAAGCTTTGACAGATCTACAAAGAAGGCTGATGAAAGAAGATTGTTGTTTGGGTTATTATTAATGGAATCAATAAAGGTTAGTAAGGCTGTGGTGGTGCTATGGTAGGGACGGAATCCATGTTGGCAATTTGCTAGGAGATTATTGTATAGAAGGTGATTAATTAGCTGTTTGTGGATGCATTTTTCCATTATTTTTGCTATAGGAGATAGCAGAATAGGGCGGTAGTTAGAGTATTCAAAAGAATCACCCTTTAAAGAGAGGGATGATGTGAGATTTTCCAGAGTGAAGGTATAGTACCTTCTTTTATGGTTCTATTAATTAGTATAGAGATTGATAGGCAATAGCTTTAGCTCCTAGCTGGAGATATTCTGCTGGGATTTTGTCGGCTGAGGGTGTAGAAGGTTTAAGTTTTTGAAGTAGGTTAAGTATATAGGAGGTGGGTATGGGTTTAAGATGAAATGGTGGTGGGGTGTAGTTCTGGTTACCTAGTAGAGCAGGGTCAGGGTTTTGTTGGTTGGCTAGATTAAGTATTGTAGAAGTAAAGAAGTTATTGAAAGCATTTGCAGTATGCAAGGGAGAGTCAGGGTGGGAGCTTAGTGGACTGGGGTTTCCACTTTCCGGGGAAAGAAGTTTGTTAATAGAATTCCAGAATTTTTGTGGTTGTTGTTGGGAGGAACTCTGTAATTGGGTGTAAAAGTTTTTTTTATCTTGTATGATAGCTATTTTAGTCGAATTTCTTTTTTGTTTGTAAATGAGGTGGTCAAGTGAGTCTTTAGTAGTTCGCCATTTAGTCCAGGCTTTGTTCCTACTTATTATAAGTTGTTTAGTATTACTTGTAAGCCATTGTGCTGTCCTGAATTTCATGCGATAGAGCATGGGGGCATGATGATCAAGAATGGAAAGGAAGGTATTGTTGAAGTGGTTAACTCTAATGGCAAGGTTTGCAGAGATGACCAGGTGACTAGGTTAAGTTCGTATTGAAACTGATGGGGGTCAAAGTGTTTTAGATAATCGGATAAGTGGTGGTTTTGTTAGGTGTGTTTTGTGCCTGATAATGTATGTTAGTGAGTGGTCACTTAGGTCATCTGGGAGGGTTCCTGTAGTGTATTTTTGTTGGGGGGTATTTGTTAGGATCCAGTCTAGTATAGTTTCTTTGTTATTGGTTTTATTTGTTCTAGTTGTTGAATTAATGTTTTGATGGAATCCATGGAGGTTAATATGGGTAGATGGGTTCATTTGTTTGCATATGTTCCAATCAATGTTGAAGTCGCCTAATAGTATAGTTTCTTGAGGGAGAGTGTTTGTGACCCAGTTAAGTAGGCCTTCTAATAAAGGGGATTGTTACCTGGAGGAAGATAAGCACAAATAATATTTATAGATTTGTGTGGATTGAGGAGAGTTTGGCTGTAATAATTTCACTATTAGTGTCATTTGGAGGTGAGGATAGTTTTGGATACTTCTAGTCCAGTTTTATAGAGTATGGCTACACCGCCCCTTTTGTTTTGGACGGTCTTGTCTTAGGATGTTGTAGCCGGGGATAATTTCATTGTCTTTTATAGTGGTTTAAGCCAGGTTTCTGTAAGGCAGAGAATGTCAAACTGTTGGACTTCTATTAGGGCATGAAGAGCTGGGACTTTGTTGCAAATGCTTGAATGTTAAGATGAGCTATAGAGAGATTTGGGAGATGGGGTGTGTGGTGTAGACTTAGATTTCATATGTTGGGAATGAAGGAATCGACAGTTTCAGGGCCTGGATTAGGTGTATGTCCCATCTTGTAATGACAAACTTTGTTTGAGTAAGGGTTTATAGTAGTAAATGTGTTTTGAGAGTGTGAGAATAAGGTATTTAATATGTAAGACGATGGTATTTTGGTTCAAGGTATGAGTTGTTATATGTGGGGCAGAGATAGGTAGTGAGTATAGTTGGGGGTAGTTAGGTGTGTTTGTTTGGGATGCTAACAGTATAGCTTAGAGGTAGCTCATAGTAGGATATGATATAGGCAGTGGAGAGGGTAAATATAGTTAGTAGAAGGAGTGGGAGGTGTGTTTGGGACATGTTGAGTTGAGTAAGAGATTGTATTATTGTAAGGTATGTAGTCAGAGGTTTTGTGTGGGTGAGGGTGGAGAGTGTTGATGAGTGGGTGGAGACAGGAAGAGGCTGAGATTGGTGCAGAATATGGAGGGTGTGGTTATGTGGGGATAAATGTAGAGGTTGCAGGGCGGTGGGATTTGGGGGCAGGGAGGAGCGGAGTGAAAGAGGCAACGGAGCGGGGAAGAGCCAAAGGAGTTGGAAAGAGAGAAAACAATCAGCCAGGTAGAAGAAGCAGGTACTTGAGTCAATGATAGTGTGACTAGTAAGAAGAAAGTGAGTGTGCTAAAAGCAGATGTACTGTAGACAGATCACTAAGGGAAGTAGATAGGCCAAGGGAATGAAAATGTGTGAAATGGTGTAAAGCTCGAAGTAAAAGGCAGGGAAACCAGTGAGCTTATCAGAGGTAGAGAGAGAGAGAGGAGGTGTAATAACAAGGGTGCTATATAGTAGGGGAAACTTAGAAGCAGGTTTGAGGTGGGAGGTAATGGGAGTATAGCAGGAATGGAAGTAAGGAGAGCAGAGCTGTAATTAAGGGTGTAGAGATAGTGAAAGAAATAAGGGTGCAATGGTAACGTAGGAAAGAGGGACCTAGCTTTGAAGATAATGGGGACTGGTGCTGGCTGCTGGCAGTCCCAGGGTAGGCTGGGCACTAGTTACAGAGTATGGGGTAAAAACTAGGCTTTACATACTTAGGCAGTCTTTCCTTTA
The DNA here is from genome assembly GCF_019279795.1 of Protopterus annectens. Classification (NCBI taxonomy): domain Eukaryota; kingdom Metazoa; phylum Chordata; order Ceratodontiformes; family Protopteridae; genus Protopterus; species Protopterus annectens. Next base: position 229,145,099 of record NC_056746.1, read on the forward strand.
GGTATTGGACGATAGGCAATCTTATTGTCTGGATGTAGATAGAGAGAGAATATATATATTCAAGCAATGCAATGTAATCAAAAAACAGTAGTTGCAAGCAAATACACCATAGGAGGATAACCCAAATTAGGTTGTAAGAGGAGGTGTCAGCCACTAATCCTTTACCAAGAGGGGAAGGAGGGAGGGAAACCTGTACTGCAGCTGTATAAGCACTCGAACATCTACATTTATGGTAGGTACAAAACTGTACTATGTTCATCGTGCATACAGCTGCAGTAATCACATATGGGTAGAATCCCAAAGCTACGCACAGGGTGGTAGGCACTAGGTGGAACTGGGATGAGCCAGAATGCCCTGCAGCACAGCAGTGGCAAAGCCTGCTCTAGTTTTAGAATACAAAGGCAGGTGGTAGTGTTTTGTGAAGGTATGCACAGAACTCCAAGTGGCTGCCTCCAAAATATCTTTGGTAGGAACTCCTCTGAGGAAGGCTGTAGAGGTAGCTGTGGCCCTGGTGGAGTGGGATCTGATGCCTGTAGGGACAGATTTCCCATGATAGGAGTAACAAAATTGTATGCAGTGGCCTATCCATTTTGAAACTGTCTGTTTGGGAACAGGCTTCCCTTGAGCTCCTATAGCACAGGACACAAAAAGTTGTTCTGATTTCCTGAAAGACTTTGTTCTGTCCAAATAATAACGTAGCTGTCTACGGATGTCTAAGGAATGTAGCAGCCTTTCCCCTTTGTTTTGAGGATTGAGGTAAAAGGTAGGTAAGTGTATGGCTTGATTTAAAGCTACCCTGGATACCACTTTAGGCATAAATGACGGGTTGGTTCGAAGGGAAACCCTGTCCTGATGGAAGATGAGAAAGGGCTGCACAGCCATGAGGGCTTGTAGTTCCGAAACCCTACGAGCAGAGGTAATGGCCAGAAGGAAAGCTGTTTTCCAGGACAAATATTGCAAATCTGTTGAGGCAGCTGGTTCAAAGGGAGGCAATGTTAATTTTTCTAGAATATAATTAAGATCCCAGGCTGGCACTGGTTGTTTCCTTGGTGGTCTTGTATTCTTAGCCCCTCTGAGGAACTGTCTTAACAGTGGGTGAGAGAATAACGGTGGATCGGTGTTGAATTCTGCAGAAATGGCTGAGGCATGGATTTTTATGGAGGAAAATGAAAGTCGACTGTTCAGCAGCTCAGCTAGATACTGTAATACCCAAGGCAAATTCAGTGTTCTAGGGTCCTGGCCTTTTTTCTCATTCCAAGAGCAAAACCGTTTCCATTTTGCAGAGTAAGCCTTTCTAGTAGATGATCTTCTGGCCTCCAGAATGACGTCCTGCACCTCTTTGGGGAGTAGGGTCTGTTGTGGTGTTAAGGAATTTTCCATGCAGCGAGATTGAGTGTTTTCAGCTGACTGTGAAGAGTTTTGTAGCTGTGCTGAGTCAGCAGAAGAGGCATTCGAGGTAGAGGCCAGGGAGGAGTATGTGTTAGGCTCCTCAGGAGAGGGTACCAGTGCTGTCTTGGCCAGTCTGGAGCAATCAGTATCATCTTCGGTCTGTCTGCTCTTGCTTTCAAGAGCACCTTGGACAGAAGAGGCAGAGGTGGGAAAGCGTACACTGTCCATGCTGTCCAACTGAATGAAAGGGCGTCCACTCTCCAGGCCTTTGGATGAAAGGTCCTTGAACAAAACTTTTCCAATTGATGATTCCTGTGGGAGGCGAAGAGATCTATGTCTGGCCTCCCCCATGCTTGGATTATCTTTGTAAACACCTGAGGATGCAACTTCCATTCGTGCGGATCTGTCATATTTCTGCTTAGATTGTCTGCCAGCGTGTTTTCCAACCCTGGCAAGTACTGTGCTTGAAGTTCGATTTGCCATTCCAGAGCCAAGTTCCAAAGTGTCATGGTTAGCTTGCACAGGGGGTATGAATGTGTTCCTCCTTGTTTGTTTATGTACCACATTACTGTGGTGTTGTCTGTTCTTATCAATAATTGCCCTGAATGCAGGAGGTCCTTGAATGCTGTAATTGCATTTATCACTGCTAGCATTTCTTTTTGATTGATGTGAAGGTGCTTTTCCTTTTGGGACCATTTGCCCTGAATGCACCTGCCTGTCATGTGCGCCCCCCAGGCATAATCTGAGGCGTCTGTTGTGATGACTTGATTTGCTTGAGGCTTGCAAAATGGGAGACCTGTGTTTGTTTGACATGCTTGGGCCCACCATAGAAATTCCTTTTGCAAACATGGAATTATTGGTATTATTGTTTCCAAATTGTGGCTGTGTTGAGACCATAGGTTTTTTAATTACCATTGAAGTTTTCTCATATGCAACTTTGCACATGGGATTAAAAGAATGCAAGATGCCATGAAGCCCAGATCCTGCAGGATTTTCCTTGCAGTAAGCCTGGTACAATTTGCTAGTATTTTGAAGTACTGAGTTATTTGCCCCTGTTTTTCTGGCGTAAGGTAGGCCATCTGGGTGTTTGTGTCCAAGTTGGCACCCAGGAAAGTTATTTTCTGAGATGGTGTTAGCCTGGATTTCACTTTGATGATTGTGTATCCCAGAGAATTCAGTAACCGTGTTGCATAAGCCAGATGTTCCAGAAGTATGTGCTTGCTGTCCGCTTGGATCAGGCAGTCGTCCAAATAAGGGTAAATTTGTATCCCTTGAAGTCTGCAGTAGGCAATTACTGATGCCAGGCATTTGGTGAATACTCTGGGCGCAGTAGATAAGCCAAAGGGCAATGCAGAGAATTGATAGTGGATTGAACCTGCAAGAAATCTGAGGCATCTTCTGCAACTTTGTCTGATTGGGACATGCAGGTATGCCTCCTTGAGGTCCAATGTTACCAGCCAAACTCCTTGCCCAGCATGGGAAGAAGCTGCTGTAATGTGAGCATCTTGAATTTTGGTACGAGTAGAAATGTATTTAGGATGGATAAGTCCAGAATGGGTCTCCAGTCGGTTCCTTTCTTTGGTACCAAGAATAGTCTGGAATAAAAACCTTGACCTTGTTCGTGAGTAGGTACCTCTTGAATAGCTTTCATGTCCATGAGTTTTGAAATTTGTGTTTGTGCCTCTGCCCTTTGATTGTGTGGCAGGTTTGGCATGCCTCTCATTTTTGGAAGTGTGTGAAAATGAAATCTGTAGCCTCTGTTTATAATGTCCAGGATACATTTGTCTGTTGTGATAATATGCCAATTTCTTGAAAACAATGCCAGCTTTCCTCCCAAGGGAGCTGCCAGCTGAGACTTGCTTGGCTTGAAAAGAAGGAAGTCATTGGGTTTGTTTTCTGTATTGTTGTGCACTGTCTTCTCCACCTCTTGGTGCTGGAGTTTGCCATTGTCTCCCTCTATATGATCCTTGAGATTGTCCTCTGCCCCTTGTGCGCCTGTATCTACCCCTTTGGGGCTTGTCCGTGGCTGGAAAGGACCAGTTTTTAGAAGGTCAATTTCTGCTAAAACGAGGTGGTTGTACCTGTAGAAAAGCCTTGACAGTTTGCATAGATTTAGCTTTTTCTTCCATTTTCCGTAGTATCTCCTCAGCATTAGTACCAAATTGTACATCCTTTAACATGATCAGGTAAGCTTTGTTCCCTAAGCCAGGCATGTCTATGAATGACTGATCCTGTAACAGCAGCTCTACTTGAGGCCTCTAAGGCATCATAGCCACATTGTAAGGTGTGCTTACCCACTTGTTCTGCACTATGCATCATATCCTGCAATTCCTTCAAATCTGGTTGTTCAGGCTGAGACATTTTATTTCTTAATTGTGATAACAGAAACTGTTGATATTTAAGCATATGGAACTGACAATTTAAGGCCCTCATGGCTAGGGTGGCCGAGGTGTATTCCTTTTTTCCCCACCTTTCTAAGGATCTAGATTCTCTTTCGGAAGGTAGTGGATTCTTGGCAGTAGAGGCCTTCATGCCCTTAGGGCCTTGAGAAATGGTTTCAGGGTCAGCATTATGGCTTTTGAAAAGAAATTGGTGAGAGGTAGGAACTCTATAGTACCTATCAGGTTTGACTGGGGCTGGAGGCAGGGAATCCGGGTTAAGACAAGCCTCCGAGTAAACATCATCAAGTATGTCCAAGACAGGAGGTATAGCCAGAGGTCTGTGTTGCGGTAACAAAAGAAATTCCCTAAGCCTTTTCTTGGAATCAGAAAAGTCTTGGCCTTCCCAATGGAAGTGTTCCCTCAAGGTGTGCAAGGTTTCCCCAAAAGAAAACTCCTCTGGGGGAGATACAGAAGAAATGGACTGTTCTGCACCAGAATCTTCGTAAGGGGAGTACGAGTGTTCCTCTACATCAGAATGTTCTGAGAAAATGGAGCCCTGTTCAGAAGAGGGAGAATCTTCCTCCACTCTGGGTCTCTTGTCTGGAGGGGGTTGAGAACCCCTGATAAGAGTAATTAAATCCTCAGCCATTTTAAGCATCTGCTTTTTAGGCATGGGGCCTGGGGATGGGCCCTGAGCAACAGGCCTCTTGGGATGCATGGCTGATTTGGACTTAGTAAAGGCCTTAATGGAAAAGGAAGATGAGGGTCTAAAGACACCCTGGGTGGAAGTGGACCTGTCCACAACAGGAGGCTCAACACTCACAGTGGCTTCGGTGGTTGTAGTCTGAGTAAGGGCTGAGGTACCTGCGGTCTTGGTTACAGAAGACACCACCAAGGAAGTGTCGTCGGTAGTCAGGGACTGCATAGGCGTCTCACTGAGAACCGGACCACGTGTAGCCGGTTTTGGCGTGGTGTCGGTGGAGACCGCGGACCTCGCGTGCCGGTCCTTGTCCTTCCGTTTTTTGGACAAAACGGTAGTCGGAGTCTCCGACGACATGACCAAAATAATGTTGGGCGAACTCCGCCCGATGCTTAATAGTGCATTTATTGAAAGCGCAAAAGCGACAGCCCGAGACGTCGTGGTCTGGGCCTAAACAAGGTATGCAGAGGGAATGGAAATCCTTATGCGGTATTTGCTTCCCACAAGAAATACAATTGTTAACTTTGTCTGACATCGGTCTGAGGCAAGAAAAGTTTCCCCAACGGGTTACTTAGCTTTAAAGAAGACTTCGGTTTCCAATTTTTCATAAATTCAGGAGCTGGCCGGCCGGCACTTGCGAACTGCTTCTGCTTCGGGCACCGCGCGGCAAAAAAGACTGGAGAAAATGGCATCGGCTGTGTCTTATATACCCCTGTCGCACTGACGTCAGGAAAAAGGGGACAACAACCGACGCCGGACCTAGACTTTGGAATTCCGCCGACCGAGGGACCGCCTGACGGCAGAGAACCCATATGTGATGACTGCAGCTGTATGCACGATGAACATCACTATGATTCTTTTAAAGAGGAATAGTTCTTCTTCAAGCTATTAAAGGTGACTTATTTAAAGCGTATACAAACATAGTACTAGATTCCATAATGGGTAAGATCAGTAAGGTATAAAAATGGTACAATGTTATCCCTAAAGTGACTAGACATGCTCTTTTGTATAAGAAGGGCTACAATGTATGTTTTTCAGATACTGGTAGACACATACTGGTCAAGGTTTACAGTGTCACCCCCAATGTCCCTGTATTCTTTAGGACGGTTTATTTTTATAACTTGAACATTTATTTTGAAATTGTAATTTAGAGCCTTCTTACCAACTCTCATAATGCTATTAAAGATAAGGACAAATCAGGCATACAGTTTTGTAGACCATCTTAGAAAACTTTTGCAGATTTTACTAAAGTACTTATGTTATCCACAGCACATTTTCCACAGCGATATCTGAGAAGCATAGTCTGAAAAGTGATCCCTGTATGGAGCCCTATGGACAGCACTGGTAGCCACAGCTAGGATAAACACGTAATCCCAACCTGACATGCTGCAATCTTGTTGCCTAACCAGTGTTTTACTCATTGACCTACAGATGCATGGACTGATAACCAGTCAATTTCTAAACTATGGAGAACAGTGCAAGTGACTTTTATAGGTTCATAGGTTGGTACTAGGCTATCAGCCCTAGGGCCTATACAAGCCTAGCCATAACAATTCCCTGGCTTTTTCTTCCCACATTATTTACTTCCCCCTGTCTAGTAGGGCGACTGACATGATCCCCGGGGTGAATTTCCTTTCTCCCATCCAATTGTCAAGGTTCCTTTTGAAGAGGGCCAAAGAGGCACTCTGCTTGACATGTATGGGCAATCTATTCCAGAGTCTGAGGAGTCTCTGGGTCAGGAACCTATCCCTCCAGCATGTTTTGTTTATTGTGATGACAAGGTTTAGATCCCTGGAGTGTGTGGCTCTGAGGAATTGGGATTTCTTTAAGTGTAGCATGTCCAACAGCTCAGGGTTTGACATGGCCTTGTATGTTAAGCAGAGATCGCCTCTGAGTAGACGATATGCAACAGAGTATAGCTGGAGTTTTTTAAGGTGGTCAGCGTCGGACATCTGCTTTAGGCCTGTGATTCTTTTAGTGAGGTATTTCTGCAGCCTTTCCAGTTGTTGCAGATGTCTTGAGAGGTACATACCAAACGGGGAGTTGTATTCTATAATTGGTCTAATGAGGGAAGAGTACAGTGGGACAATGACCTCCTTTTTTCTGGATGAAAAGCCCTTAGTGATGAGGTGTGCCACATAGAAGGATTTCCTGACTGTTGTGCCGATGTGGTTATCTAAGGTGAGACCACTGTCCACCTGTGTCCCCAAGTCTCTTATCACACCTTCGGTGTTTAGTGTACTGTGTAATTCATGGATACATGTTTTTTCCCAAAGGGGATAACTATACATTTGTTGGCATTGAACTTGAGCCCATGGCTCTGGCACCAAGCATCTGTTTCTGTAAGGCCCTTTTGTAGAATATCCACATCATTTGGGGATTCAATAATGGCTCCCAGTTTGCAGTCATCTGCGAACTTTGTTAGCCAGAGTCCCTTAGTGTTGGCCTGTACTTCAGAGAAGTAGATGCCAAACAAGAGCGGTCCCAGGACTGAACCCTGAGGTACTCCACTTGTCTGGAGCTGGATTTGGAGTCGGCTACTTTTACAGAGTGGGTTCTATCAGTAAGCCAGTTAACAACCCATCGGGTGACGTAGGGATAAATGCCCAGCTTAGTAAGTTTATATATGATTCCAGAGTAGAGGATGGTGTCAAAGGCCTTAGCAAGGTCTAGATAGGCTGTGTGGACCACCTTACCCTTTTCCATGACTCTGGGGACTGATTCAAAGAAGTCAATCAGGTTCAGGAGACAAGATCGGCCCTTCACGAACCCAAACTGGGTGGGGTCCAGTGTTTGAAGGTTGCTAATGTCTTTGTTTATAAGTTCCATGATAATACGCTCCATGGCCTTGCAGATAAGGCTTGTCAGACTGATGGGATGGTAGTTTCCAGGATCCAAGTTGGATCCCCCCTTGTGGAGTGGGATAACTGTAGCTCTGCGCCACTCAGTGGGCACGAAACCTGAGGTGAGGCTATGATTAAACATGACACTTAGGTGAGGTGCCAGTTCATACTGTAGTTCATGTAGTACACAGACCGGGATATCATCTGGTCCCATTGATGCTGTATTCTTAGCTTTGGAGAGTGCGTTTTTTACCTGTGTGGCCGTTATTACTGGAATTTGGCAATCTTCCGGTATTGAGATGGGCCACTTAGGGGGTGAGAGGGGGATGAAGTTGGCACTGAATCGATCTGCCAGGATATTGGCAATATCCTTGGGATCAGTATAATTAATGCCTTTCTGTTTTAGCTCAGAGCAGATCTGAGCATTGCCATTTAGATTCTTGACATAGTTATAGAATGCCTTGTGGTTGTCTTTGGAATCTTTGGCAATTTTATTTTCGTAACTAGCTTTGGAGGATTTTATGAGGGATCTCAGTTTCTTACTGAGGCTGGTAAGGGAGTTTTTTGCATCCTGGGATTTTCCTCTTTTCTGCAACAGTTTCTTCCTTTTGTTGTAAAGTTTGTTTATGGCACGGGACCACCAGATTGGCTTCCTTTTTTTGGATGAGAGCATCTTGGTTCTATTTGGGATGGCACGATTCATGCATGAGTGGATGTTCTCGTACAGTGTCTTAGTGCAGAATTCAGCAGTTGAACTTTCAGTTCCCGTCTGCATGGGTGTCATGACGTTTGTCACTTCTGACTTGAGTAACATGAAGTTGGCTTTGGAGAAGTTTTTTATGGAGGTTTCCTTATTGAGGGGTGGGGGTGGGATGCGGATGCTAAGGGTGATTAGCTTATGGTCAGACCTGACTAACGAGGGGGTGACCATAGGTGTGGAGCATAAATTTCCCATGTTGGTAATATATGGTCACGGCAAGCGACACACACTTTTCCAGCCCTCGATTTACAACCTTTTAACAGAAGTAGGTTCCCTGTACTGCTTTGGATAAGTTATATTATGACTCTCTCCAGGATGTTACAGAGTACTGGTAAAACTGCTGATTCTAAAATTGAGTCTGAAATCACCTCTCCTTGAAGAACTGATGCCATTGTAACCTTTCCTTCGATGAGGGACATATTCTTATACTTACATTTTGTTTAGCATGACTCATTACGGTTTAGTTAGGTTTTAAACAAGAACCAGCACAAACAAATCAAAGAGTAGACCAAATGTTCCAAAATGAAAACCAAATAAACAAAAAAGGAACACTCTGCAAGAAGTACTAAACAGAATTTATTGACTTAGTGCTCTTGTTCCTATTACAAGTACTGTACTTCATCAATATAAATGACATCCATGTAAAACAAACTTTAATATGCTAAAATGATACCCTGTAAAACAAATTTAAATATGCTAAAAAGATACCATACAAAACAAACTTAAATAAAACACTAAATCAATAAATTCTGTCAAGTACCTCTTGCAGATGTTCTGTTTTATTGATTTAGTTAGGTTTTTCTTAATTATGTATAGGAAACCATTACATAAGTTATCTAGTCCTTTCCAGCTTAATTTTTTTTAATTTTATTCATTACTATATGTGGTTACATAATAAGAAGTTATGTACCTACCATAACGTTCCATGTTAGTTGTCTTCTTCTCGCCTTCTTTCTTGCTGGTTGGGTTCAGAGCCGATCCACGGCTCCGACTCAGCCATCTTCAAAAGCTCGAGAGCTGCTTACTGGCTCGAGGCCCCCCCTATACCCCATGATGCCTGGCGCTAGATACAGAGATCTCGTTTGGTAACCTAACTACAGACATAATAATAACAATTATAATAATACAGTAAACTGTAGTAGGATACATGAACCTACTGGAGAGACTGACAGTCAGAAGTAATAGCCAGAGAAGACTCAGCCAGTGATAAACAAACCTAAGGAACTCTTCTCGGTCTACTAGGATAGGGGGATGGAGGGTGGGATGCAAGAAAGAAGGCGAGAAGAAGACAACTAACATGGAACGTTATGGTAGGTACATAACTTTTTATTGTTAAGTTGTCTATCTCGCCTTCATTCTTGCTGGTTGGGACAGCGTCCCTAGCACCTCAATCCTGGGTGGCTCATCGGAACAGACTCTTCAGAAAGTACAGTTTTGTACCTACCATAAATGTAGATGTTCGAGTATTCACACTGCTGCAGTCATCACACTTGGGTTATCCTGCCATCAGGCGGTCCCGCAGTTGGCCAGAGTTCCAAAGTCTTGGTCCGGCGTCAGTTGCTGTCGCTTCTTCCCTGACGTCAGTGCACCAGGGGTATATAAGAGGCATCTGACTCCATTTTCTTCAGTTTTTCTTGCCCCAGATGCCAGGTGCCCCCAAGTAGGTGGGCAAAACATATTGACAATAAAACATGTAAAGGAAATACAAGGAATACCTTTAGTTACAAGCAAATACACCACAAAGGTTGTGCCAGATAGGAAGGTACAGAAAAGTTCAGCTAGGTCAGAGGGGATGGAGGGAGGGTAAACTGGACAGCAGCAGTGTGAACACTCGAACATCTACATTTATGGTAGGTACAAAACTGTACTATATTCATCGTGTTACACTGCTGCAGTCATCACACTTGGGTTGAATCCCAGCTAAGGATGGGTGGTGGAATTAAACAGGGTTTGGAGAAGCTAGTAGGCCCTGCAGAACTGCAGTGGCAAAGCCAGCTCTGGTTTTACAGTATAGAGGTAAGTGGTAGTGCTTGGTGAAGGTGTGCATTGAACTTCAAGTTGCAGCCTCCAAAATATCCTTGGTTGGTACCCCACTGAGAAAGGCTGCTGATGTAGCTGTAGCCCTGGTGGAATGGGACCTAATGCTAGCAGGTACCGGTTTCCCATGATGTGTGTAGCAGAAACGGATACAATGTCCTATCCATTTTGAAATGCTTTTCCTTCTGATCCTGCAGCATAGGATACAAAGAGCTGATCTGATTTTCTGAAAGCCTTAGTTTTATCCAAGTAGTAGCGTAATTACCTGTGAATGTCTAAAGAGTGCAGGAGCCTTTCTCCTTTGTTTTGGGGGCTTTGGGAAAAGGTGGGCAAATGAATGGTTTGGTTTAGGGCCACACTGGATACCACCTTTGGCATAAAGGAAGGGTTAGCTCGTAGAGCGACTCTGTCTTGATGAAAAATGAGGAAAGGCTCCACTGCCATTAGGGCCTGTAGCTCCGAGACTCTTTGTGCTGAAGTTATTGCTAGCAGCAGGGCAGTTTTCCATGATAGAAACTGTAGATCAGCTGTAAAAGCTGGTTCAAAGGGTGGCAGTGTAAGCTTTTCCAGAACAAAGTTAAGATCCCAAGTTGGTGTTGGTGCTCTCCTGGGCGGTCTTATGTTCTTAGCCCCTCTGAGGTATTGTCTTAGCAGTGGATGTGAAAAAATAGGAGGATCCGTGTTGTAGTGAGCTGAAATCGCTAAGGCGTGGATCTTAATAGATGAAAAAGAAAGTCCTTTGTGCAACAACTCAGTTAAATATTGTAGAATCTGAGGAATGTTTGGAACAAGGGGATTTTGGCCTTTAGCCTGGTTCCAGGCGCAAAATCTTTTCCATTTGTCTGAATAGGCTTTCCTGGTGCTGGGCCTCCTGGCCTCCAGAATGACATCCATAACAGCTTTAGGGAGAAGTGTTGGCTGGTTGCTTAAGTAATTTGCCATGCAGCCAGATTTAAAGTCTTGAGCTGGCTGCGTAGAATCTGATTGTTTTGCTGCGTGAGCAGGTGAGGAATTTGAGGCAAAATCCATGGTGGGCGGTGAGCCATGTTCCTTAGTATTGGATACCAGTGTTGGCGTGGCCAGTCTGGAGCAATGAGTATCATTTGTGGCCTCTCTAATCTGACTTTCAGCAGTACCTTTACTAGAACAGGCAGTGGAGGAAAGGCATACACTGTTAATGTTTTCCAACTGAATGAGAGAGCATCCACTTTCCAAGCTAGTAGGTGGAATGTCCTTGTGCAAAATTTCCGAAGTTGGTAGTTTTGGGGGTTGGCAAACAGATTTATGTCTGGGCGTCCCCATTTTTGAGTTATCATTGCGAATACTTGTGGATCTAGTTTCCACTCGTGAGGATCCATGATGTTTCTGCTTAGATAGTCTGCCAATGTGTTTTTCTTTCCTGGCAGGAATTGTGCTTGTAGTTGAACTTGGTAGGTCAGTGCTGTGTTCCACAAGGTCATTGCTTGCCTGCATAGGGGTTAGGAGTGTGTGCCCCCTTGCTTGTTTATGTACCACATTACTGTGGTGTTGTCAGTCTTTATTAGGAGTTGTCCTGGATGTAGGAGGTCCCTGAAAGCTGTTAGGGCATTTTGTACAGCTAGCATTTCTTTTTGATTGATATGCAGATGCCTTTGATCTGTAGACCATTTGCCCTGAATGCACTGTCCTGCCATGTGTGCTCCCCAGGCATAATCCGATGCATCTGTTGTAACAGTTTGCCTGGCTGTGGGTAAGGTAAAAGGCTGACCCTTGTTGAGGTGACATGCCTGAGCCCACCATAGAAGCTCCTGTTGAAGGAAGGGAATGAGTGGTATTATTGTTTCCAAGCTGTGGCTGTGCTGAGTCCATATGCTTTTCAGGTACCATTGTAATTTCCTCATATGCAATTTTGCAAATGGTATTAGTAGTATGCAAGATGCCATGAATCCCAAGGCCTGCAGAATTTTTCTTGCAGGGAGTTGGGTCAGCTGTTCTTGCTTGTCTGGCATGAGGTAAGCCAAATGGGCCGTTGTATTTAAGCTGGCACCCAGGAATATTATGTTTTGAGAGGGCACTAGTTTTGATTTCTTTTCGTTTACTGTGTACCCTAGGCAATTTAATAGGTGTTTGACAAACGCCAGATGCTTTAAAAAAATGTCCTTGCTTTCTGCTTGAATAAGGCAGTCGTCCAGGTATGGATATAGTTGAATTCCTCTTTGTCTGCAGTACGCAATTACTGGTGCCAGGCATTTTGTGAAGACCCTGGGTGCAGTAGATAAGCCAAAGGGCAGTGCAGAGAATTGATAATGAGTTGAACCTGCAATAAATCGGAGGTATCTTCTGCAATTTTGTCTGATAGGGACATGCAGGTATGCCTCCTTGAGATCCAACGTTACTAGCCAAGCCTTCTTGCCCAGCATGGGAAGAAGCTGCTGTAGTGTTAGCATCTTGAAATTTGGGTACTTGCAGATAAGTGTTTAGAATTGAAAGGTCCAAAATGGGTCTTCCAGGCTTTGTCCTTTCTGGGGACTAGAAAGAGTCTTGAGTAAAATCCTTGTCCTTGCTCTTGTATAGGTACCTGTTGAATGGCTCTCATGTCCATGAGAGCTATAATTTGTTTTTGAGCCTCTGCCCAATGATTTGGTGGCAGGTTTGGCATTCCTTTTATCCTTGGCAAAGTGTGAAAGTGGAATCTGTATCCTTGTGAGACAATATTTAGGACCCCTTTGTCTTTTGTGATGATGTGCCAGTTGTCTGCAAAAAGTGCTAATTTTCCTCCCAAGGGAGCTGCCAAGAGAGATTTGCGTGGCAGTCTGAGGGATAAGTCATTGTGTTTGTCTTCTGACAGCTTGTGGCCTGTCTTCTCCTCCTTTCTGGGTTGCGGTACCCCATTGTCGAGGCTTGTAAGAGCCTTGTGACTGACCTCTGCCCCTTGGGCGTCTGTATTTGCCCCTCTGTGGTCTGTCAGAAGCTGGAAAGGACCAGTTTTTTGTTGGTCAATTTCTGCTGAAACAAGGGGGTTGGACCTGTAAAAAAAAATCCATGACCGTCTGCATAGATTTTTGCCTTATCCTCCATTTTCTTTAAAACCTCTTCTGCTTTTACACCAAATAAAACATCCTGCTGTAAAGTTGCATCCAATAACTTTGCTTTAACATGATCAGGTAGGGTTTGTTGTTTTAACCACGCATGTCTACGTATGACAGACCCAGTCACTGCTGCTCTACAGGAAGCCTCCAATGAATCAAATCCACATTGTAAAGTATGTTTTCCCACTTGTTCAGCTGCATGCAACAAATCTTGCATTTCCTTGAAATCAGGCTGCTCTGAATGTGTGATCATTTTTGTTTTTAATTGAGACATCAGATATTGCTGATATTTCAGCATGTGAAACTGGCAATTTAAGGCCCTCATAGCCAGAGTAGATGAGGTATATACTTTCTTTATCCATCTGTCAAGTGCTCTGGAATCCCTTTCAGAGGGTACAGGATTTTTAGCAATAGAGGCCTTAACCCCTTTGGGACCCTGGGAAATGGTTTCTGGATCAGCAACAGGGCTTTTATACAGGAATTTGTGTGAGTCAGGGACTCTGTAGTATCTGTCTGGTTTGGCTGGTGCAGGAGGTAGAGAGTCTGGGTTAAGGCTAGATTCTAAGTAAACATCATCCACAATGTCTAACATGGGAGGGATAGCAAGTGGTCTGTGCTGGGGTAGTAAAAGGAACTCATGGAGCCTTTTCTTAGAATCAGCGTAATCCTGGCCTTTCCACTGGAAATGTTCCCTCATGGTATGTAAAGTTTCCCCAAAAGAGTAGTCTTCTGGGGGAGATGCTGAGGGAATTGACTCTTCAGCATCAGAGTCCTCATAAGGGTGAAAAGAGTATTCCTGTTCCTCAGAAGAATCTGAGGAAATTGAGACCTGGTCAGAGGAAGCATAATCCTCCTCCTGTCTTGGCCTTTTATCAGGAGGGGGATGGGAAACCCTGATTAGGGTAATTAAATCTTCAGCCATCTTAAGCATCTGTTTCTTAGGCATGGGGCCTTGTATTGGAGTCTGCTGTACAGTCTTTTTTGTTTTTAAAGGAGCTTTCAGCTTTGCATAAGATTTGATGGTGAGTTTAGTCGGTCTGAAGACACCTTCTGCAACTGAAGGCGTTTCAACTGCACCGGAATCTCCTTCTACTCTGGAGTCGGAAGGGGCTAAAGATGAAGACTGCGGCGGCCAAGTAATCTCTGCTTGGGAATCTGAAGCCGTCTGGGGTTCTAAATCATCGGTCGTCAGGAGCTGCGTAGGCGCCTCCCTGAAAACCGGCGACTGGCCCAGCCGAGGCCTCGGAGTATGGTTTGGGTCTCGGCTGCCTGTCCTTATCCTTGCGTTTTTTATGCATGCCTGTCGTTGGTTGCTCCGACGGCATGGTATAATTAAATTTCCTACCAAAGTAATGTCGGGCGAAATCAAAACGATGTTTAATAGTTCGTTTATTAAACCTAGCACAAAACCGACAACCTGTGACATCGTGGTCTGGGCCTAGGCAAGGAATACAATAAGAATGAAAATCCTTATGAGGTATTTGCTTCCCACAAGAAACGCAGTTGTTAACTTTTTCTGACATCGGACTGAGGCAAGAAAAGGTTCCCCAACAGGGTACTTAGCTTTATTGAAGGCTTCGGTCTGAAATTCGAATTGAAAATCTCAGGAGTTGGCCAACCGGCACTTGCGAACTGCTTCTGCTTCGGGCACCGCACGGCAAGAAAGACTGAAGAAAATGGCATTGGATGCCTCTTATATACCTCTGGCGCACTGACATCAGGGAAGAAGCGACAGCAACCGATGCCGGACCAAGACTTTGGAACTCTGGCCGACTGCGGGACCGCCTAACGGCAGGATAACCCAAGTGTGATGACTGCAGCAGTGTAATACGATGAACATCAGTGGAACCAAAATCAGCTCTGCTCCTGGAAGCCACATAAAGCTTATAATGTGAAATGAAGGTATGTGGATTAGCCCATGTAGCTGCCGCACAAATAGTTTCCATTGGCAATCTGGCCTGAAAAGCCACTGAAGTAGCTAGAGCTCTGGTGGTTTGACCTTTGGGTTTAGCAGGAAGCTCTTTATTTCTTAACTGATAAATAAAAGTAATAGTAGAAGTCAACCACCTAGATAAGGTGACTTTTGACACCGGTATACCTTGTTTTCCCTCAGCGTAGGACAGGAACAACTGGTCTGATTTTCTGATTTGCTTGGTTCTATGCAAGTAAAAGTGTAATTGTCTATGAACATCCAACTGATGTAACTTGTATTCTGCCTTGTTGGAATAATTTGGAAAGAACACAGGTAGGTCAATGGACTGATTCAAATTATAATCAGAAGTAACCTTTGGAAGAAAGGAAGGGTTAGTCCGAAGAGAAACTATCACTGTGAAAAACTAGGTAAGGAGGACGAACACAAAGAGCCTGAAGTTCAGAAACTCTTCTGGCCAACGTAACTGCAACCAGAAGAAGGGTTTTCCAAGAAAGAAACTTCAAGGAACAAGAAGCTGCCGGTTCAAAGGGGGGTAGTATCAGGGAAGCTAAAATCAAATTCAGATCCCATGGAGGCGGGGGATCTCTTACTGGGGGCCTGAGTAGAGTGGTCCCTTTAAGAAAGGCTTTACAAAGCTTATGGGACATGATGCTTGAATCAGATAGGCCCATATGAAAGTTTGAAATTGCAGCTAGCTGAACTCTAATCGTGGCAGAAGAGGATCCAGCTCTAAAAAGTTCTGCTAGAAATTCTAAAATATGGTGCACAGGGGCTGAAAAGGGATCTATATTCTTGGTCTCTGCCCATAAGGAAAAACGTTTCCACTTACTAGCATAAGTTTTTCTAGTGTTCGACTTATGCGAGGATAATATGATTTCACGCACGAGTGGGAGATGTTCGGAAGCCTGGCTAAGGTTGGAAGTGGAGAAACCAAGCAGTGAGCTGGAGAGATTGAAGAGATTGGTGCAGCCCGCCCGATTGATGGATCAGGAGGTCTGGAATTGGGTCCAGGGCTGCTCCAGAAGGTGATGATGCAGGAACGGGAACCAAATTTGTCGAGGCCAGTAAGGGACAATGAGGATCATCTTGCATCCCAATGTGGTAGCTTTCTGAATTAGTTTGGGAATCAGGGGAAACGGAGGGACTGCATAAAGAAGTCCCTGAGGCCAATCATGAACTATAACGTCTCTGGGGAAGTGTCCGGGAAGAGGGAGGAGAGAGAAGAAATTGCCGCACTTGCTGTTGAAGGGTGTGGCAAAAAGGTCGCAGCAAGGTTGACCCCATTTGCGGAAGATTTTGTCCGCCACATTCTGATTGAGAGACCACTCATGAGGCATGAGAATTGCCCTGCTCAGCCTGTCTGCTATAACGTTGGACTTCCCAGGGATGTGTGCTGCTATCAGAAACCGTTGGGAAGAGATCACCCACTGCCAAAGTCTGAGTGTTTCTCGACATAAGGGGTATGACTTGGTTCCGCCCTGCTTGTTGATGTACCATACTACTGACATGTTGTCTGTTTGAATTGCAATGGTCTCGGTGGGAAGAGAGTTCTGAAGAGCTAGCAACGCTAAAAGCACGGCTCTCATCTCCAAGACATTGATATGCAGATGGTACTCGTGAGGCTGCCAGGTGCCTTGGACTGTTCTGCCCTGAAAATGCCCCCCCCACCCGACCAGGGAGGCGTCCGTGGTCACCGTAGTTACTGGAGGAGGAAGAACGAATGGTCTGCCCTGGAGTAATGATGGGGAAACCATCCACCAAACAAGTTGGTTTTTGCATGACTGTGTGATCATTATCATGTGAGACATTGGGAGTTGCTGGAAGGACCATTGTGTGAACAGCATCCACTGAAGAATCCTCATGTGAAAACATGCAAGGGGGACTAGTATGATAGCCGCTGCCATGAGACCCAATGTTTTTAGGACAAATCTGGCCTGAATCTTTTTGCGTCCTAATTAGACCTGCACATGTCGTCGAATGGCTAACACTCTGCCTACTGGGAGAGTCGCTGACATGTCCTTTGTGTTTAAGTTTGCGCCTATAAAGGTGATAGATTGACAAGGTGACAATGCAGACTTTTCGAAATTTATTGTGACGCCTAGAGTGGAGCACGTTTGGATGGTGTAGTCTCTGGCTCGCAGCAGGTGATGCCTGGTGGTTGCAGTAAGGAGCCAGTCGTCTAAATATGGAAACACCTGGAATCCTTGCCATCTCAAGTGAGCAGTGACTACTGCCAAACATTTGGTGAACACCCTAGGGGCTGTGGTGAGACCAAAGTGCACAGCTCTGAACTGATAATGACTGGCTCCCAGCCGGAAGTGGAGGAATCTTCTGGAGCGTCTGCCC
The DNA here is from genome assembly GCF_019279795.1 of Protopterus annectens. Classification (NCBI taxonomy): domain Eukaryota; kingdom Metazoa; phylum Chordata; order Ceratodontiformes; family Protopteridae; genus Protopterus; species Protopterus annectens. The sequence goes on from NC_056746.1 coordinate 229,162,556, forward strand.
ATTTTGATATGGTAGTACGCGTCCTGAAGATCAATGGAGCACATCCAATTGTCCTGACCCAGAAAGGGTAAAATGGACTGTAGCGTGACCATTCGGAACTTCGTTCTTTGAACAGACCTGTTTAGTCTGCTGAGATCCAGAATGGGTCTCTAGTCCCCTGTCTTTTTTGGTACCAAAAAGAACCTTGAGTAAATTCCGGATCCTTGTTGGTCTGCTGGGACTGACTGGATGGCTCTTTTTCTTAGCAGTTTTGAAATTTCTTGAACTGCTTGATCCCTTAGATTGGGTGGAACATCTGGAAGGGATTTGATGGAAAAGAGTGGAGTGCGAAAGAAGGGGATTTTGTAGCCTTTGGATATGATAGAAAGTATCCATTTGTCTTGTGTTATACTTTGCCAGGCTTTTGGGTACAGCGATAATCTTCCCCCGACTGCCTCTGAAGGTGGACAGTCGGGCAGCACTTCAGGGATGCTGGAAGGGCTTGTCAGAGAAGGATTCTCTTTGGCCCTGATTTTGCTGACCCCCTCTGCCACTAGGGCGGTGTCTATTGTTGTTCCCTCCGCCCCTGGAGGGAACTCTCCACGTGTGTCAGGCATGGCTCCCTGGGGTTTCCGGAACCACATCTTCCCACTCTTCTGACCCCTGGGATACGATCTTGAAGGAGTGGAAAAATGGACTCCAACAGCAGAGAGAGTCTTGCCTTCCTGCTCACACCTGGTAAGGGTATCCTTCACCTGCGGTCCAAACAAAGCAGAAACATCAAAGGGGGTATTGGTGAAAGTTGCATAACAGCATCCAAGCGTGTCTCCTCAAAGCCACACCTGTGCCTGTGGCCCTACTCGCTCCATCGGCTGCATAAGAGATGAGCCGCATGGAGGAGTTTACTACAGAATTTAGAGTCGCTAGCTGGGAGGCAATCTTAGCCTGAGCCCCCGCAGCTGATGGATCTTGTAGGGCAACTCCTAGCTCTTTAAGGAGATCCCTTTGAAGGCGGGTAAAATGGCACAAATAGTTCAGAGACCTCATGGAAAAGGTCGCTGAGGAAAACATCCACTTCCCCATATCTGTCCATCATCCTAGATTCCTTATTAGGGAGATGGACAGACGAAGAAGTTTCAGCCAACTACTTTTTAGTGGCCGCTGCTACCACCATGGCATCAACGGGAACACCCTTGGTCAGAAATTGCTTGTCTTGAGGGGCAGTAATGAATTTTGTGGGCCTGCGGGGAGTTGGTTCCATTGTGTCTGGAGCTGACCATACCTTTCGAGCCACCACAGACATCAGTGGATCGAAAGGCGGAGACACCCAGGAAGTGTCGGGTCGGGAACCAAATGCGTCCAGAAATACCGACTCATCCTCGGAAGGGTTAAAGGTAGCCCAGTTCCCCCTCTGCCTAAGGATTTCAAGGATGTCTGAGAAGGAGACGTCCTCAGAGGGGGATCTCAGGGACCCTTCCGACTCCTCCGTCGGTATCTGAAGTGACAGACTCAGGGGAGTCAACATGCTTCCTCTTGCATTTCCTCTTTCGAGGGGGCTCCTCTGAATGAACGGGGGAGGCCTCGGAAGAGGAAGATACACCCAATGGGGTGCCCTGGAGTGCTTGTTCCCCATGCTTGGGGTCTGGAGGAGGGGCAGAGGCAGGAACAGGCACCATGGGGGGAGGAGCCGATGAGGCTGACCGTGAGGCTGACTCAGATGCCAGCACACTCCTCATGACCTCAAAGGCACCCCTTCCCGATACCGGTGAAGGCTCCAGCTCCGAAGAGACCGGGATCCTTCCCGGCACCAAGAGAGACAGCTCCAAAGCCGATGTAGGAGCCGAACTCACCTGCGCCGAAGCTCCGAGAGGAAGAACGGGGTCGGACAAGGTTCCGATGCCACTCGCCCCCTCGGAGCAGACGAGGGAGTCCCGGCACCCAGATCACTCCAAGGACAGCACCACGGAAGAGATCAGAGCCAACGACGGAACCGAAAGGGGAGGTATCGGTGCCGATGGACCCACGGTTCCAGCCTCAGCATGCTCCAGCTCCGAACTATTGCAGAAACAGGTAGAGCCGAACCCTGATGAGGGGGCTGGATAGCATTTTTGCCAGGGCCTGCGACTTTGAAAGCCTGCTCACCACTCTCTCCAAATCATGGTCAGATAGCCTAGACGACCAAGAAGAGTGGGATCGATGACTCTGCTCCGATTGCAACAAGGGTGACCCTGGAGCAGAGTGTATCGACTCCAAGGATGGTGACCTGGAGCATTTTCGACTCCCTGACGGTTCCGACAGAAGAGTTGGGGCCGACTGGGAGATAGGTACTTCGGTTCCAGCTGGAACTGAAGTTGAAGCAGAAGCCATACCCGGCGACGGCTCCGAGCTGGGAGCCGACGGCTTTGATGGCCTAGAAGGTTTCACTGACTGAGTTTTGGCCGATGATCCTTCAGGTTTAAGCAAACCCCTAAGGATAAGCTTATTCCTATGCTCCTGCAGGACTCTTGGACTAAAGGCGTGACACACCAAACAAGAGTCTTGCAGGTGTAGGGACCCCAAGCAGTATACACAAGAAGTGTGACCATCTGTCAGATATATTTTCTGACAGCATGAGTCACAGTTCTTGAATCTTGACACTTTCGTGTCTTTAGGCATTCCTGTAAAGGAAAATCAAATACAAAGAAAAAGTACAATGGAAAGTAGGTAACTGGAAAAACACACACAATCTACACAAGTTACCACACCCTAACAGCACACACACTATATAAGACCTACAAACTACCACTATTTCTAATGAAAATTTTTTTCTACCTTAAAAAAGAAAACAAGGATAAGCCTCTAACTAAAACGGCTTACCTTAAAAAGGCAAAATGGGAGTGGGGGAGGGAGAGGAAAAACTCTCTAAGGAGAAAAGTTTTTAAGGGGAATTAAACACTAACAAAATACCACAGAACCTACAACTATGCTATGACAATAATTATATATCTAATAAAATACAAAAAGTCCTAAATATTATGAACAAAGTGAAAAAATACGACCAGAGCCAGTAAACGCAACCTCGTAGCAGAAGCGGCAAACGAGATCTGGGTATCTAGCACCAGGCATCATGGGATATAGGGGGGGCCTCGAGTCAGTAAAAAGCTCTCGAGCTTTTGAAGATGGCCGAGTCAGAGCCGAGGATCGGCTCTGAACCCAACCAGCAAGAATGAAGGCGAGATAGGCAACTTAACATGGAATGTTTCACTTCATGTCCACTTGTATCTATAACACTCATACATTTTTGCCTACTGTTAAAATGTCTCTGCAAGTATGTTTGGTATACCCTATGGCTAAGTGTTCATTTACAGGTTCACAGCTTCACACTAAGCTTACAGCCAAAGAGCCATCATGATGATTAGCCTAGACACATCTTGTTATTGACAGTCAATTAATTATCACTGGCAAAAGGTATTTTTGTACACCCAAGATAAGAATTGCTAGCCTCGTCTCCAATGTTTAAGTCTGGTTTTAAAGAAAATAGGGTGTTGCACTGTTTGATGTGCAGAACTTTATTCCAAACACTTTGAATGTGATGAGTTACAAATCTGTTATGCTAACAGGTGCTGTTGCTTTTGTCATGGAGGTTGAGGTCTTTGGCACAAGTGTTACAGTAGTGATCCTGTGAAGGTAAAATATGTTGAAGTGGGGACTTTAAGTGCTTGAAAGGCTACATACAGATCTCTCCTCAAGAATATACATGAGAAAGGAGCAAAATGTTATGGCTTTTAGTCTTTAGCTGCAGCTTAGATGGTGTAGTCCAGGTAACTTATTGGTCAAAAACCTTTGAGGTTTTCAAACCGAACAAGGTGCTTTGTTGTCATACATTCCAAAAAAGCACATTCTTTAAGTATATGTCCAATGATGAAAGAGTACAGAGAAATCAAAACTGCAGGGGACATAAACAAGACATCCTCACAGACGCACACAAAAAAGGTAGGACTTCCAAACCGTAATACAGACGTGAGCAAAAGAAAAGTCATTCTCAACACAAGTACCCAAGTCCCAGATAACTGTATCTCCAGCAATGAGGTAAAAGAAGAGGGGTAGCATCTTTCCCAAAGGTTACTGTACTGCATTTTTTGGCATTTATGGTGAGCCAGTGACTGACACACTAGGCATTAGTCTGGTTCAAGTATCAAGTACCTAATGGTGATTTGAAAACTGAACTCAATCTGCAGTTGTCAAAAACTCAGTAAGCCACAGTCTCTGACATCTGCTTTCACTTCTTGGAAGAAGATGACAAACAGCATGGGTTCCAGGACAGATCCCTGTGGAACCTCACTGGTAGCACTCCTCTGGTAAGAAGAGATACCCCCCCCCCACATGCATGCATACATACATACATACATACATACACATACACACACACATTGACAGTATGTGTGCTGCCAGAGAGCCAACTGGTGAGCAAATGGATTATAAGCAGGTTTATATTACACTGAGAGATTTTATCTATAATGCCACAGTGCGTGATGGTGTCAAAGGCCTTGCTGAGGTTAAGGTAAGCAGTACTGACCATCTGGATCTCATCCAGGAGTTCATTAACCCTTTCAAAGAACCTAAGTAGTTTTTTTTTGCCTTTTAAAAGTCCACAATGGTTTGACTCTAGGGTTTGCAGGTCACCTATATCACTGATTATTAGCTTGGCAATTATGTGCAACCCAACTTCCCAGATAGTACCTGTGACACTAACAGGTTTACAGTTTCTTGGGCCAACTTTGTGTTATGCTGCAACTATGACAGTTCTCTATGCTTCAAGGACATAACTTGTGGAGTGATTTAATTTGAAGAGATTTATGAGAGATTTGGCTTTGTAGCATTTGGTACTTACTAGAAAACAGCCAAAAGATATTATCAGATCCCAGGGAGCTAGTTTTTTTGGTTTTGGATAGTGTTGATACAACCTTTTCCAAGGTGCGTTTGTGGTGGTTGGAAATGGGAAGAACATCTTGCTGTGTAGGGGGTGTGACATTACTGCTGAATTTGTATGCAAGGATACTGGCAACAGATTCAGGACCAGAATAGGAGATTTCATTGGAAAGAAGTAATGGGCATCATTTCTTTTCCCTAAAGTAGCTAAAGAAAGCCTTTGTTTTTCTTTGAAGTTGGCAGTGACATAGAGTTCATTTTTACATAGTTTTGCACTCCATGATTGTGTGCTTGTGGATTTTACTTACTTGTTATACACCCCCTTTAAGTTAAGAGAGTGGAAATCTATTAACAGCGTGAAGTTTCTGCTTTTTGTTGTAAAGCTTATTTATATAGGAATTGCACTAAATGGGTTTATTCTTGAGAATTTACTTTTTTCCTTATGGCGGATGGCAGCAAACTCTTTGATGCATCTGTCCATAACCTAACAGAATTTGGATGGGCGTACAGAAGTATTAAATACTGGCTTGTTGGAGAATTGCACCATTTATAGTTGTCAAGAAGATCTATAAACAGGAGGAGATTTTTTTATGGAATAATGATATACTGTGTTTTGTTGTGAAGGTTTCAAAGTGTGTGTTAAGGAAGAAGGTTACTGCTAAGTGGTCAGATTTAAGTAAGGAATTCATTAAGGGCAGTACATGAAGAGGAGAAGTTCTTAAAGACAAAGTCAAGCAGTTTATAACCTGTGGTGGGGAGGGGAATAATTTGATCAACAGCATTAATGAAAATATTTGCGCACATTAGTTGACAGTTGCAGATATATGCAGTTTACAGTGAGGTAGCTAAAGTTACCCATAATAAGTGTATTCTGTTTGACAGAGAGCTTTCAATCTAATCTAGAAAATAAGAGTGCCCAGCTCAGACAAGTACACAGAAGGGGACCTATAACTGGTAAAGATATGGTAGGAAATGTTATTTAGTGTTACTTGAATTTCTACAAGTTCAAGTATGGTATCATGCACAATCTGACACAAAGCAGGTTTCTTAACTAATATGGACATGTCCCCCCACTGCTCTCTGTCGACCTGAATGCATGACAGGCACTGAACTCTGGCAAGGAGGCAGTGTCATCTTCCCAATGGAATCAGGTTTCTGTAACTTTACAAATATGTTGTCTTCAAAGTAGTTGAGGGCCTGAAACTCGGCCGTTTTTCTGTTCAAATTTCTTGCACTGAATAGTGCTACCTTAAGACTGTCAGAATCAACTTAACTGTTTACTGACATGTTACACTCATAAGTAAATCTGGAAGATTTGTGAAGTAAACAGTTCTGTACTTTAAGCAGATTTGCTTTTACAACTAAGGTTATTTCTGAAAGCTAAGCAAACATCGTTTTTCAGTTGCTTATTTTTTTCCTTTGGTCCCATGCCTCACAACTGATATTGGTCCTTACTTCCCAATGGACTACTCCACGTCTTCTTACTTGAAGTGTTCAAGTGGTCCTTCCCTCTCTAGGGAGAGATGTCCTTTTGGTGCATCCTAGTGAAGCTGCTGCCCCCATCCTGAAGGAAAAGAGTCACATACCCTTATTCATTCTTCTATTCCCCTAAAGATTTTTTTTTATTTAACTGTGCTTTTATAAAACTCACTGATGCATCCTAAGCAAATCTGTCTGGGTCAATGAAATCCGCATCCCAGTCTGCTCTCAAAAGTATGTTTTAATGCATCATATTTTCCATTGGCAAAGACTAGGAATGATGCTTTATTTGTGAATTAATTTGAGTTTACATTTAGGTTAAATATGATGCTTGATTATCTGCATTAACTAGACTGGTTTAACCGTGCGTGGGAAATAAAAACAATGCTTTTTTTGCCACCAATCGCCCCTCACTACTGATTTTGAGCATTTGTTTTCCTTAAAGGGGTGTATGCTGATCGCTTGGGAGGGTGCTATCTTCCAGACATCCATAAGGAGATTTTCCTTAACCCTAACCTTATCAATACATGTAAACATGCATGCCTACCACACAGACTTGCTTTGCCTTTTCTTGTAAGTGCTCTTGCTCATGCACAACGCAGACTACCAAGTGAATGTGGCTTGGAAAAGATTAGAACAAATCCCCAAGTCCATATGCTGTGTGCTATATACCTCCTTACACAGGAGATGCCTGCAGTGCTGAAGACTTGATCATCTCCCTCCCACGTAATAAGCAAGCTATTTTTAACTATTTATTCCCACCCTGCTTTGTCAGCTCCTCCAGAACCTTGGCTGCTAGTTTATCTCGAGGCATCAGTAACATCATTAGAACGCAAGATGTTATCACTCTGTGTCATAGAGCTGGCCAGAAAGATTGTAATATTGTCAGTATGATCTCTTAGTTACCGCCACCCTAGTTAGTATTTGTTACAAACCATTTTAATAAAGTCAATTAATATTTGGACATTTTGATATGATGTTAACAGCACTTGCAAGTTCTCATGTACCCACAAATATCTTGTCAAGGATGAAGAGCTGATAGACTGTTTCATGGCTGGAATGGAATCCATATTGCTCTTAAAGAATCAGAGACTCAATTAGTAGAGCTGTTCTTTCAAGCAGCCGCACATATTCGGTTTCAGGACAGCCAAAGAACAAGAGCTGTCTATAAATGGAATATGCGCTTATGTCCCCATTTTTGGGAGTGTGCTCCACCACCCAAGTCTGTCAGTACAAATACTCTTCCAGCCAACAATGACAATGCCTTAAGCATTTATGAATGGGCCTCATCTATTACTGCAACCTTGTCACTGTGGAACTGTTTATTAACATGAATAACTTTATATGCATAAATGTATCCAGTTCCACCCTCTGTTATTCACACTTCCCCAGCAGCAAGTACAGCTATATAAGTAAACTTTCCATAACAGTAGATGTTCAAATGATCACTGCTGCAGTAGCCTTATCTATATGGGTTATATCATGCCAAGGATATAGCAGCCATACAGCTTCCAAAGCTTCAGGACAACTTCCATGTACCCAAACTGTCAGGCAGCTTGAGCACAGCTGACTAAAAGAGAAGTTCAGGTGCCAAGCCCTTCAAAACTTTCCTGACAGCAAAGAGAGGGAGACTAACCCCTGGAAGGAGAATGCTAGGAACAAAAATACATAAATAAAGACACAACTACATAACCACATCCTGGCATAAACATACCAAAAAACAAGGAGATGGAGGGAGGGAGTGGCTACTGCAGCAGGCATAATTATAACATCTACTGTTATGATAAGTTTACTGTACTATGTTCATCATATTGATCACTGCAGCAATAGCCTTTATAGGCAAATTACTCTAACTTGCATTTGGGAGGTGAAGGAAATGAGTCCAGAAGCTCCTGGAGAATGGTAACTGCAAAGCCTGATCTAGACCTAGAGAAGGAATCAACCTTATAGTGCTTTGAAAAAGCATGTGCAAAGGGCCAAGTTGCTGCTTCTTGAATACTTCTAGAATTCAACCCTTTCCAAAAAGCCATATATGAAGACAAGGCCCTGGCAGATTTGGCAATGACCCTGCCAGGAACTGTTTGTTATGGTATGTATAACAAAAAGTAAAAGTCCCCATGTGTCCACACATACTTAAGGGGACGTGATAAAATTAAGTATTTAGGACGATGAGTTAAAAATGGATTTGGTTATGGCAGCTAAGGTTATGTGAGAAGAGACTAAATAAAATATAATACAAAACCTGAGAAACTGAAAGCTCTTGCCTATGGATATGGATAGCAACATGCAAGCATGAAACTGATTTTAGTCCCTTTAGTTTTATACATCAGTCAGGCATAATTTTATCAACCAATGAGAAATTGTGGACAGTAATTAATTAATAAACAGTTGAAGGATTTTAACTGAGAGGGGAAGAGGGCAAGGGTTAAGTGGGATAAGTTGATCAAAAAGAACCAGGAGGTTTAGGATTACCTGATTTGAAGGGATATTTCGGAGCTATACATTAAGGCGCTTATACATAACAAAAGCAGAAAGCTACAATTCAAAGTAGAAAGGGATGATGATGAAGCAGGAAGGCAATTCAAGAAATAAGGAAAGAATGGGATTTTGAGAACAACAGTCAAACCGAATATTATAGTCATAAAGTAGCAGAAAGTTACTAAGAACTAAGCCAGCATGGGACTGAGGAAAGGTTATTTTGTCAATAGGGATGACTGCAATTAGGGGTAGAGAGACTAGACATGAGGGGGCTGGAATTTACTCCAGGAAGCCTGCAAAGGAACCAAGGTATTGGGAATAAACAATTAGGCAAGGAAAGGTAATAGAATGGGAAGAGGCCAAGACAACACTTGGACTGCAGGCTAGTGATTGCCTTCCCTATCTGGACTGATATCAGAATATAGACAAAGAGAATGGGATAGGGGAATCTTAAATGAAAGACCTGCACTTGTTGAGTATTTAGTTAACTCTAGAACAGAAGCTGCTGTTAAAAAGGGAGAATTAGCAGGCTATATAAAATATTGCATGATTAACTATAGGAATCGATCAGAAGATGTCAGAAAAGGCTGGAAAGAGATTAGAATATGCAACTCACAAAGGAACAATGGGAGGACATATATATGGCTCTCAAACATGCAACAAAATCTTGCAGATTTAGGATTTAGGATTTCTGCCTGGAAGTATTGGCACAGATAGATACTTTTACAGCCAAAGGAGACTTCAAAGAAATTTTCCTCTGGTAGATGGCAAATGTTGCATGTGTGATGAGAAAGAAAGAGGTACTTAAGAACATATGCCTTGACAGTGTAGTGAGTTGGCAGACTTAAAAAATTCCCTACAGAGTACTCTGTCAGGAATATGAGGTGAGCAAACAAGTGTAACGAAGGAAACCATTTTTTTGAGCTGGAATACAGGACATGAATTGTATAGACATATTAAGGCCTTGTTAAGTTTAATTCTTCTGGTTGCAAAAAAGCAATTCATAGAAAATGGAAATCAAAATTTAAATCAACTATATTTGAAGTAGTGAACATAGTAACAGAGATAAAACAACAGGAAGTGGGATCTTTAGAAAAGGGTAGGAGTAAATTACATAGAAAAAATGAAAATTGTCGGAACAATACATGCAGAAAAATGTTTTGAAGGAATAAGGTTTGAGAGAAGGCAGGAACTGAATAATTTATGGAATGTTAGTTAAATTATAGGATATAGCACAATATATGTGATGTATAAAGTTTGCAAATGTGAACTTGTTAATATGGTTTGATTGCTTTTATACAAATGTAAGTAAATAATTAAATGAAGGTTTCTTTAAAAATATTACTGCATAAAATACATTTTGATAACTAGCCAGTTATTTGAAACCACTTGACAATAGACACCAAAAAGCAACAGTCTCTGCATACTTTTAAAAATGAATTAAAAGAACACCTATTCAAAAAGCTGCCTGTACATGTTTTAAAGATAACGCTTAAAAAGCCACAGTACTCTGCTACATTCCATTACGCTAAGGCAAATTACTCTGATATGTTGTTGCACTTAATGTACAGCTGCTGTTGATTTACTTATTGAACTTGATTATTACAACTGCTTAGTTTTAAGTCAACTTCTATTTACATGCCAGGTTGCTACCACAGTACCGGTTTACTGTAATCCTACACATACACTTTTGCTGTTCTGTTCCTCTTGGGGCCTGGATTGCGAGTGAAAAGGGTCTACTAACCAGTTCATTTACCCTGTTAGCAAACCAAAATAAAAAAATTAAAATAAAATAATTAAATGATAAACATATATTATTATTTCTGAACTATAGAGATGTTATGTGCAACAGGGGAAAATTATGTAGCCGAACCACTGACAGTAAAAGTATACAGATAGTGGAATGGTAACATTTAAATTTATCAGAAAATAAACAGCATATTAATTACAGCATTTAGTTGAAGATCCAGTGACTTGGGATATGCATCTTCTCCCCACCACTCCACTCACTTATTTAAGTACTGCTTAACCCTAAACTGATCATATAATTTTCTATTACGACCAATAGTCGGTTGGCTTAAGTTTTCAATTCACAAATATGTGAAATATGCATTAATTTAATCCATGATGTATAGTGTTTTAATGTATGTTTTATGCACTAACAGTGATTACATAAAAATAGTGATCAAATTAACTTAGATCATTGCCTCTATTTCTTAGCTGAAGAGGAAAATCCCTTATTTTTTCCTACAATGACATCACATAATATTCTACAGAGTACTTGCAAAATTGAAACTGGTATCTTTTTAAATAAGGTGTCTGAAAGGTTGGGTTAACACTGGCATTGATCAGAATGTAATTCAGTTGTGTTCATTTATGTGCTGTGACTGGCTTTATAAACACCGTTTAAAATGCATGATTTACATGGATACACCCAGAGGTTGGTAAGAGAATATATTACTCGTAAGTACCCAGAGAGCTTGAAGACTGTTGTCTTGTAAGTGGCTACATAATTTCTGCTCTGTGTCCTAGTGTTTAAAGTAGTACAGTTATTAACTAACCATTAGTTATTACAGAAGTAGAGGTCCTTCTGTTTGCATTATTAAATGTATATGAGGCTGCATTTTGTGACTAGCTGTATCAGTTCTTGCAGATCCCATGTTTTATATTTGCGAGCTGTGTAGCCCATACCAGCCCCAAATTTACACATTTGAAGTTATTTAGTAAACAGTGTCCTAGCTAAGTGCACTATAACTAATAAGGATCACTTTGTCTGTTGAGAAAAAAAAAAAAAAGGTGAGTGTCTCAATCTACAACAACAAGCATACCTACAGGTTGATTAAACAGGATGACGCACTGGAGTTCCTTCACGTCCAAATTATCATAGACAAAGTCCCATTACACATCCTAGCAAGCTATAGGTCATCCCCTATGTCTCATGAAATCCACAGCTCATACTTAGACCAATTGAAGACACTCACTGTTCAACCAAATACCACACTTGAGAGATTTTAATTATCCCTCTATAAATTGGGAATCCTACAAGATCCCAAATTTACAGGCGCAGAGATTCCTAGACTACGAAAAGACAAACACCCTGGACCAGTTAGTGCACACTCCTACTACAGGAAAAAACATACTGGACCTGGAACTCACAAATATGGGAAAATGTTGCCACCCCCCGTGTCATGTTCTGTCTCGTAAGGTCAAACCACAAAGTAGTCTCCTTAGAAAAAAGAATATATTTTGTCACCCCAGCAAACCCTGTTAACTACTGGAAACTATTTCAAGGAAATTACCTTTATTATGTGACAATCTGTCAAAATTTCAAGCACCTCCAAACCCAGATAACACAACAGCATAAGCAGAATTATTCACAAACTCTGTACAACCATGTCAATGATCGCATAGAGGCTATTGTGTCTATCAGAAGTAAGCCCAAAATAAATTCAAAAAACCCACACTGGTGGAATCCCAAATTAAACAGGTAACAACAAAAGGAAAAAAGTCAGTTAAAATTAGGAAGTGTAACACTAAAACAAAGATGAAAACTCTTGCATCAAACTGAATAGACAATTAGGAGGACTAAGTCTAACAAAGCAAATTTTGAGATAAAATACCATCCCAGGCCATGGAAAACCATAAGAACTTCATTAGCATTATCCAAAACCTGAAAGGCAGCACACAGCAGGGTGATGAACTGCTAGTAAATTGGTAAATGGAGCCACATTCATGGAACCAGGAGATATATCAAATATTCTGGCTGACAAAGTCATCTTCATGCTGGAAGACAAGTATTTTATACTACTTTTCTGACCTGGGATCTGTGTCTGAATTTGAGCAGAAAGAAGACAGGATATCTAACTGACTATGTCCAGACAAGCACCTATGAACTCCAGACTCTGTGTAGGCACAAGTTGCGATTTGTTGTAATTGACTATAATGCCTAGATGGATACACAATTGGTGCAAATAGTGCCTTGCCTGTAAGAGTCAATGTCTGGTTGGGCAGTTAGAAGCCAGTTATCTAAGTATGGAAATACTCAGAATCTCAGTAGTCTCAACTAAGCTGCTGCCATCACCATACATTTCGTGAACACCCTGGGGGCTGTGGTGAGACCAAAGGGCAGTGCTTTGAAATGATGATGAATGGCTTCCAGCAAGAGGGGCAGATATCTTCTGGAGTGCTTGTTCATTTTGATATGATTGTACTTGTCAGATCTTCAGGATGTGTACCATCAGTCATCCTTCTGCAATAGTGACAAAATGGACCGAACCGTGACCATCTAAAAACGTAAACATTGCACAAACTGATTTAGTTTGCTAAGATCCAGAATTGGTCTCAAGTGCCCTGGCTTTTTTGGTACCAAGAAAAATCTAGAATAGGTCATGGATCCTCTCTGGTTTTGGGAGGGAATTTCTTGGACGACTCTTTTTCCTAGTAGCTTTTTTTATTACTAATGTCACTGCTTTCTTCTAAATAGGTGGAACATTGGGAATTCTTTTCATTTTGGTTGGGGGGGGTAGGGAAAATGGTATAATATAACCTCTGGATATGATTCTCTGCACCCAGGAATCTTTTGTTACAGTTAGCCAGGCTCTCTGGTGCAGAAAAGTACAGTTTTGTACCTACCATAAATGTAGATGTCTGATAGATATGCAACTGCAGTCGTAACATATGGGTTGTCCTGCCTCAGGCAGCCCTCGGTCGGCCGAATTCCAAAGTCTGGGTCTGGCGTCGGCTGGTGTCGCCTCCTCTCCGACGTCACCACGGCTGGAGTATAAAGGCATCGGCCGACACCATCTTCTTCACTGTTTCTTGCCCCAGATGCAAGGTGCCCTCCTAGGAAGGCTAAATTTGGTAAATGGATAAAAATAATCCCAAACATGCAGAACAGTAATAAACAGATACACCATAGGAATACCCCCAGCTAATGGGAAAAGGGGTAGGGACCCAAATAGAAGGATACAGAGGGGTAGGTTGGAGGGAAAATCCGACTGCAGTTGCATATCTATCGGACATCTACATTTATGGTAGGTACAAAACTGTACTATGTCCTTCAAGAATGCAACTGCAGTCATAACATATGGGTTGAATACCATAGCCAAGCTGGGGGTGGATGGAACTAAGATAAGAATGGTGTAGCTAAAATCCCCTGCAGGACTGCCGAAGCAAAGCCTGCTCGGGATCTGGAATATAAGGGCAGGTTGTAGTGCTTGGTAAATGTATGCACGGAGCTCCATGTAGCAGCCTCTAAAATGTCCTTTGTTGCCACTCCTCTTAGGAAAGCGGTGGAAGTGGCCATAGCTCTGGTGGAATGTGGCCTAATATTGGCTGGCACACCTTTTCCATGGAAAGAATAGCAGAATCTGATGCAATGTCCAATCCATTTTGAAATTGTTTGTTTGGAGATGGCTTTTCCTTCAATTCCAGCAGCATAGGCTACGAACAGTTGGTCAGACTTTCTGGTGGCCTTAGTTCTGTCCAAGTAGTAACTTAGTTGTCTGTGTATGTCCAAAGTATGCAGTAGCTTTTCCCCCCTATTTTGAGGATTGGGGAAGAATGCAGGCAGGTGAATAGCTTGATTTAGAGACACCCTGGAAATAACTTTGGGCATGAATGTAGGGCTGGTTCTTAGAGAAACTCTGTCTTGATGAAAAATGAGGAAGGGAGGCACTGCCATGAGTGCCTGTATCTCCGAAACTCTTCTTGCAGATGTGACTGCCAATAAGAAGGCCGTCTTCCATGAAAGAAATTGCATTTCTGAACTTGCTGCTGGCTCAAATGGAGGAAGAGTTAATTTTTCCAACACATAATTGAGGTCCCATGCAGGTACTGGCTGTTTTCTGGGAGGTTTGATATTCTTTATTCCCCTTAGGAACTGTCTTAGCAAGGGATGAGAAAACACTGGAGGGTCACAGTTGTATTTTGCTGAGATTGCTGAGGCATGAATCTTTATTGAAGAGTATGAAAGTCCAGTATGAAGTAGTTCTGCCAAGTATTCTAAAATCTGAGGTATACTCGGTAATGCTGTGTCCTGACCCCTGTTGGCATTCCAGATGCTGAATCTCTTCCATTTGGCTGAATATGCTTTTCTTGTGGAAGGTCTGCGTGCTTCCAGCAAGATCTCTTGAACCGATTTTGATAGAGAGGTAGGTGGAGAAGTCATGTTAGCCTCCAGGCTGTCAGGTGTAACGATTTCAGGTCTTGATGTACAGTCCTGTAACTGTGTTGTGTTAGGAGCAGGGGCCATAGGGTCAGAGGTCATGGTTTGGTCCGAGTTATGGTCAATAGCAATGGGTACCAGTGTTGCCTTGGCCAGTCTGGAGCTATCAAAATACCTGTTGGTTGTTCTGCTTTGATCTTCAGTATCACCTTGGTCAGCAGAGGCAGAGGAGGGAATGCATAAATTTTTAGAGAATTCCAGCTGAAGGAGAGAGCATCCGTCTTCCAGGCTAGAGGATGGTGAGTCCTTGTGCAGAACTTTTTCAGGTGATGATTTAAGTGGGATGCGAAAAGATCTACATCTGGTCTTCCCCATGTCTTCGTCAGTTGAGAGAAAATGTGAGGATGCAACATCCATTCGTGTGGATCCATGAAATTTCTGCTCAGGTTGTCCGCCAGTACATTGTCCTTGCCTGGTACAAACTGGGATTGTAAATGTATCTTCAGGCTCAGGGATTTTTCCCAGAGAAGCATTGTTAGTCTGCAGAGGGGATAAGAATGAGTGCCTCCCTGCTTGTTTATGTACCACATGACAGTGGTGTTGTCTGTCCTTATCAGTAAATGCCCTTGTTGTAGTGATTTTTCGAAAGTCTCGATTGCATGTATCACTGCCAACATTTCCTTTTGGTTTATGTGCAGATGTCTTTCCTTTGGGGTCCATTGCCCCTGAATGCATCTGTCCTCCATGTGCGCCCCCCATCCATGGTCTGAGGCGTCTGTTGTAATCATTTGGCCTGCTTGAGGTCTGTTGAAAGGCATACCTATGTTTTGCTGACTGGCTTGAGCCCACCATAAAAATTCTTTTTGCAGACATGGAATAAGTGGGATTATGTCCTCTAGGCTTTGGCTGTGTTGAGACCATAAGTTTTTTAAATACCATTGCAGCTTTCTCATATGAAGTCTTGCCAAAGGTATCAGAAGGATGCAAGATGCCATGAACCCCAGGGCCTGCAGGATTTTCCTTGCAGTCAGCTGGGAGAGTTTTGCTAGGCCTTTGAAGTACTCTGGTAAATGCTGCTGTTTTTCCTCTGTGAGGTAGGCCATTTGGTTTTCTGTGTCCAGTTTGGCTCCTAAGAAAATAATCTGTTGGGATGGCAGTAGTTTTGACTTCTGAATGTTGACTGTGTATCCCAAGGCCTGCAGTACATGTGCATGACACAGTCCAAATTTTCTTTTAAGGTTTGTTTGTTGTCTGCTTGTATGAGGCAGTCGTCCAAGTAGGGGTATATTTGAATCCCCTGCAGTCTGCAGTGTGCCACTACTGATGCCAGGCATTTCGTGAACACTCTGGGCGCAGTAGATAAGCCAAACGGTAATGCTGAGAATTGATAATGCTCTGTTCCTGCAAGAAATCTGAGGTATCTTCTGCAACTTTGTCTGATTGGGACATGCAGGTATGCCTCCTTGAGGTCCAGAGTGACCAGCCAAGACCCCTTGCCCAGCATGGGAAGGAGTTGCTGCAACGTCAGCATTTTGAACTTTGGCACTATGAGAAAAGTGTTTAGAGATGACAAGTCCAGTATGGGTCTCCATTTGTTTTCTTTTCTTGGAACAAGGAACAGTCTTGAATAAAATCCTGGCCTTGCTCCTGAGGAGGAACCCTTTCTATTGCTTTTATGCTTAACAGCTCGGATACTTGAGAGAATGCCTCTGCCCTTTGATGATGTGGCAGGTTTGGCATGCCTTGTCTTATTGGTAATGTGTGGAAGTGGAATCTGTAACCTTTGTCTATCAAATCCAGAATCCAGTTGTCCTTGGTTAAGATATGCCAGTTTTGTGAGAATAAGGATAATTTTCCGCCCAAGGGTGCTTCTCTTTGAACCTTTGTAGGCGGAATGAAAATCAAGTCATTGCGATTGTCCTTGTGGTGCAGCTGAACTGTCTGCACCACTTCTTTGATTTGGAGGTTGCCATTGGCGTCCCCTGTAAGATCCTCGGTATTGCCCTCTACCTCGGGCACGTCTGCTTTTTCCCCTTTGAAACTTGTCTGAGCTGGGGAAGGACCAATTCTTTGAGGGCCAGTTTCTGCTGAATCTGGGTGGCTGAACCTGAAGGAAATCCTTGACTGTCTGTACTGACTTTGCTTTTTCCTCTATGGATTTCAATACATCTTGTGCATTAGCACAAAAAAGCTTCTGTTTTTCCAAAGGCGCATCAAGTAACTTTACTTTAACATGGTCAGGCAAAGACTGATCCTTTAACCAAGCATGTCTACTTATCACAGCCCCAGTTCATAGCTGCCCTACATGAAGCTTCCAGTGCATCATAACCACACTGTAGAAAATGGTTATTAACCTGCTGAGTGCTATGTATATGATCCTGCAATGCTTTTTTATCAATAGGCTCAGGAGAAGCTAACTTTTTCTGTAAATCATCCAGGAGAAAATCCTGGTACTGAAACATGTGAAAAAGGCAATTTAGTGACCTCATGGCCAGGGTAGTAGAAGTATATACTTTTTTACCCCATCTCTCCAGGGACCTTGCTTCCCTGTCTGCTGGCAGTGGGTTTTTGGCAGAGGAGGTAGCCACTCCCTTGGGGCCCTGTGAAATAGTTTCTAGATCCACAGAGTGGGCCTTAAAAAGGTGCTTGTGAGTGTCAGGGACCCTATAATATCTGTCCGGCTTGACAGGAGCCGGAGGAAGAGAATCAGGGTTAACACTGGAGTCAGAGAAAACATCATCCAAAACATCCATAACAGGAGGAATAGCTAAAGGCTTGTGCTGGGGAAGCTTGAGGAAGGTACGAAGCCTTTTCCTGGAGTCAGAGAATTCCTGACCCTGCCATTGAAAATGTTCCCTCATGGAATGCAGGACTTCACCAAATGAAAAATCCTCTGGAGGGGAGGCAGAAGGAATTGATTCCTCAGCATCAGAGTCCTCGGAGGCCTGGAAGGATTCTTCTTGGGTATCAGAATGTTCAGAATCCCCAGAGGCTTCATCCGAGGAGAGGTCGTCCGCCTGCTCAGTCCTGGGCCTTTTCTCTGCAGGTGGCTGGGAACCCCTTTCCGGATGAGGCTGAGACCCCCTGATAAGGGAAATAAGATCAGCAGCCAGAGACATGATCTGCTTATCAGAAGAAGGGGCCTGGGCAGTAGGTCTAGGATGGGCCTTGGCCTGGCTGGCTGCCTTAGCACGTGCAAAGGCCTTGATGGACATGGATACAGGAGGCCTAGCAGCCCCACATGCAGGTGTAACCTTGTCCACAGAAATGGTGTCGGGTAGATCCAGAACTTCGGTTTCCGGAGGAAAATCAACAACCGGCACCGGAGAGATCTCCGAGACCGAAGGTCGTGTTAACGCTGTGTCGTCGGCCTGGAGCGGTAGATTTACCATTTCCGAAGGGACCGGAGCACTAGCAGAGGGTTTGGGAGTAGCATCGGTAGTGGACGCGGGCCGAGGATGTTGGTCCCGGTCCTTGCGTTTTTTAGCAGATTGGGTAGTCAGTTGATCTGATGGCATGATATACGCAAAAGATTCACCGAAAAAGTCCTCGGCGAATTCTGCCCGGCGCCTGAGAGTGCGCTTATTAAAGCAAGCAGAGGCAGCACAGGCCGAGACGTCGTGGTCTGGGCCCAGGCAAGGAAGGCAGAGAGAATGGAAGTCCTTATGAGGTATTTGTTTACCACAAGACAAACAATTATTAACTTTCTCAATTTGTTCTGACATCAGCTGAGGCAAGAATAAATGTTCCCCAACGGGGTACTTAGCTTTTAGATGACTTCGGTACTGAAAACACAGGAGCTGGCCAACCGGCACTTGTGAACTGCTTCTGCTTCGGGCACCGCGCGGCAAGAAAGACTGAAGAAGATGGCGTCGGCCGATGCCTTTATACTCCAGCTGTGGTGACGTCGGAGAGGAGGCGACACCAGCCGACGCTGGACCCAGACTTTGGAATTCGGCCGACCGAGGGCTGCCTGAGGCAGGACAACCCATATGTTATGACTGCAGTTGCATTCTTGAAGGACATCAAGCTTCCCCTACCTGCCTTCAGAGGGAAGCAGTCAGGCCTCTCTTCAAGAGTGCTGGTAGGGCTTTGCTGAGAAGGAATCACAGAAGCTGTGGTTTTGCAAGACACCTCTGATGAGAGGATGGCGTCTTCCATTTGAGTTCCCCCCTCTGCCTCTGATGGAACTATCTCCACATGAGTCTTGAAAAGGATCCTGGGATTTGCAAAACCATTATTTTTCTACCTCCACATTGATTTCTTGAGAAAGGTCTTTGAGGAGTTGAAAAACATATGCCCATGAGAAACATCATCTTTTCCTCCTTCTCACATCTGGACAGCATGTCCTTTACCTTATGGCCAAACAAGAAAGATCCATCAAAAGGCGCAATGATGAACAAAAGCTTAAAAGGGCTCTGCAAAATCAAATAGTCCCATCCAGGCATGCCTCCTAATGGCTATGCCTGAACCTGCCACCCATGAGGTACCTTCCACTGCATGGGAGATCAGCCTCATGGAGGTATTAGAAATAGACTGGAGGGTAGCCAGTTCTGAGGAGATTTTATTTTGGTCCTCGGCAGACATGGACTCAGAAAGAGGTCTGTAATGCTCTTTGGTCAAATCTCTTTATAATCTCGCAAAATGTGTCAGATAATTCAGTGACCGGAGTGCAAAGGTCACTAAAGTATACATGCACTTACCAAATCTGTCCAAGGCCCTGAACTTCCTGTTACGGGGATGGACAGAAGAACTCTGCTTTGTAAGTTATTTCTTGGTTGTTGCCACCACAACCATGGCATCAACTGGGACTCCTTTGCTCCAGTGCACCCAGTCCTTAGGGAAACTAAAATTTTGTCAGGTCTTTCAGGGATCAGCTCTACAGCATCTGACTCCTTCTACGCCTGGTGAGAAACAAGATATACAAGTTCATCAGCCATGGGAGTCACTCAAGAAGTAAATGGGCCACACATGAAAGCCTTCAGGAACACCAATTCCTCATGGGAGGGGTTTTGGAGGACCAACCACCTTTTAGTTTCAGGAGCTCTAGGATGTCAGTAATCCAACAAAATAGTGAACAATCAGCAGAAAAAGCCGCAGCAAGTCCAGCATGGATAAAAGTTCCTTTAGAAGATTTATTAACAAACTCACACTTAAAAACAATAAAAACGTATCATTAAATACAGTGCGATACTAGCGCTTTCATCCTGGTACCTTCCAGAACCTCCTCAGATAAATCTAAACAGACCACGCCCAACTTAGCCCTTAAATAACCGCTGTTGAAGCCACACTGTTTCCTCTTCTCCAGATTTAAAGAGACAGTGTTCAAAAAACATAACTTTAGCTCCTAAAAATCAAACAGACATAAAATTAACTTTTAATTACTTAAAAACAATTAAGTATGCAACAATAAATTATTTATAAATAAAATATTTAAAAATTACACAGACAACTATACAAAATATATTATTACTAGGCTGGCTGTCCCAGTGGAGTGGATAGACGAGGCTCAAAGCAGAGAACTGGAGAAGGCAAAACTGTCTGCTCTGAGGGAGGCAGAGTTGTCCTTTCTCTACACAAAGATAAGGCCCTCTCCACAACCTCAAAGAAAGAACACCTAGGGGAAATGGAAGTCAATGGAAATGGAGCCAGTAATACATCAGCTGTCTGCTCCTGCAACCCCACCGACATTCCACCCAAGGAAGGAGCCGGACCCAATCTGTCCAACACTGAAGCCCTAAGGAGGAGAGATGCTTTGGAGTTAATCCCAACCCCCCAGACCTGGTGCAGATGATTCAGCTCTGAGAGTCCTCTGGATCGGAAGAGCTTGGGGCCAGGTGACTCATGGAAATTACTGGAGTCGAAGAACAGACCATCTTTGAATCCATTGAGGACATCTCCGGGGATCTTGGATCTGAGGGCTCTCAAATAGAGGGTCACATCAGAGAAGGAGAGATCAAGAAGAAGTGGACAAAGGTTGGCTCGTGGACCCAGAGGGAGTCGGTGCCAGGAGTACCCTCATCTGAATCTGAGCTCTGAGAAATTTCCTCATCATCCTATCCACATCAGCCTCGAATAAGCTTCTGGAAGACCTAAGAGAAGAAGTGGAGGATGGAGGTCTGGAATGCCTATGGGGAGATCCCTCCAAAAATGATGAAAGGAGTTGTGAAGCGACTGTATCCAGTAGGAAAGTCAAAGTAAACTTTATTGTCATTTAGAAATCACACAAGTGCAAAAACTGAATGAAATTCTACGTCTCCAGACTCAATGTGCAGACAACATACAGACTACTTTCACAGGCATTTACACTTATAACACCTAGCTATTACATCACGGACATGCAGGTAGACATATGAACACTTGCTTGCATGAGACTTTAGTATTGCACAGGTACTTGGTTATGACACTGCATTGATCCTTGCACAGAAACAGACATTTAAGTATTGCACTGTGAACACTGAAGTATTGCACTATGGACCTTAAGAGTATTGCACTACAGTTAATTTATGAATTTGTAACATGTATTTTGCACTGAAAAAAGAGATATTTTACTACATTGCTACTACTCTAGATGGCCTATAAGTTAACAATCATGTTGAATACTGCACTAAGTATTAGATGAGACTGGTAACCAGGTTAATGCACAATATGAGACAAGCTACTGCAGTTTCTACTGACCCATATGGCTATCATGAAGCGTAGTTATTACTAGAGTTCAGCAGCCTGATGACATTAGGGAAGAAGCTGTTCCTGAATCTCAAAGTTCTGCAACATATACTTTGGAAGTGCTTTCCGGATGACAGATGCAGAAACAGTCGATAAGCAGGGTGAGTGCAGTCTTTAATTATTCCTCTGGCCCTGTCAAGACATCTGGATAAGTACAAATTGTGGATGGATGTTAAGGTGGTCTTGATGATCCTCTCCGCTGTCTTCACCACTCTCTGGAGGGATTTGCAATCAGAAGTAGCACAGCTTCCATACCATATTACAAGATGGTTCATCAGGATGCTTTCTATAGTACCTCTGTAGAAGGTAGCGAGATCTGTCGATGGGAGATTCGCTCTCCTCAGCCTTCTCAAAAAGTGCAATTTCTGGTGTGCTTTCCTGACTATGGCATTTGCATTGGTGTTTCAAAACAAGTGCTCATCAATGTGCACTCCCAGAAACTTTGTGCTTCTCACTCCATCCACTGTTTCCCCATTGATGGTAAGGGGAGAATGTTCCTTGCAATTCTTCCTGTAGTCCACAATTATCCCTTTTGTCTTATTTAAGTTTAGTGCTAAGTTATTTTCACACCAGATAATCAGTTGTTCCACCACATCTCTATACACTGTTTCATCGTCATTACTAATGAGGCCCACCACTGTAGTGTCATCAGCAAACTTGCTGATGTGGTTTGTATTGTACCTGGCTGTACAATCATGTGTTAACAGGGTGAACAGCAAGGGACTGATTACACATCCTTGTGGGACTCCAGTGTTAGAGAGATGCTATCTGTGGAGTTATTTCCTACACACACTTTATGAGGTCTGTCTGAGAAAATCAAGAATCCGGTTACAAAGTAAAGTGTTAACACCTAGTTGGAGTAGCTTCATTACCAGATGAAGAGGGATAACAGTGTTAAATGCAAAGTTGAAGTCGACAAATAGTACCCTTGCATAAGTTTTTTTATTTTCAAGGTTTTCCAGGGATACATGGAGTGCTATAGAGATGGCATCTATCATACAGCAGTTTGCTCAGTAAGCAAACTGCAGAGGGTCAAGATCAGCAGGCAGCCCAGATGTTATGGCGTCATTGACTAGCCTTTCAAAGCACTTCATCACTGTGGAGGTGAGGGCTACATGGCAGACTTCTTTGGTAATGGAATAACTGTCAGGTCCTTGAAGCATTTCAGAACAATTTGCTGACTCAGAAAGTTACTGAAGATATCTGTGGACTGCACAGTCCCTGAGAACTTGCCTTAGGATGATGTCAGGCCCAGCTACGTTTCTCGGGTTAACTTTGCACAGTGTCCTCTGGACATCACCTGGGTTGAGGGTGAGCGTTTCTCATTATGGCTAATGGCTATTTTCTTCACTGTTGTTCTGTTCCCTTCCTCGAATAAGGAGTGGAGGAATTTGGAATTGCAGAGACTTAGACTTAGAACCAGTTGGATTTGAAGTAGTCAGATACCAATTTTTTGCATCTTAGTTGGAGGCTACGATGAAGGAGATGATGAGGAACAGTGGTCTGGGGACCTCTTACGCAACTCTTTTTCCTTAGCAGCTGAGTCTGGCTTCCCTTGCTTTTTTTTTTTTTTTGGATGGGATTTGAGCCCCAGCTACAGAAGCAGAAGAGAAAAAAGGAAAGAGGCCCTTCAGTACTAACTTATTCCTACGGTTGGTAAGAGCTCTGGAGTTAAATCCACAGCAGATAGAACAATCCACAGTGAAATGTGTGGGTCCTACACAATAAACGCATTCTCTGTGGGCATCTGACTTAGGAATTTTATACCAATTGGTAATGCATTTTTTAAAACCAATAGACTTATCAGCCATTACTAAATGCTAAGAAAAAGTTTTTTTTTTGAGAAAAGAAATAGAAAGAACTACCAACAGTGGTAGTAAAAGGGTACTCTAAAGGGTAAGTTTAAGCTGAAAGAAAGGAAGAGTATCAATGATGGTACTTTAGAAAGGTACCAAGAAATCGGTAGGTAAATGAAGACAAAAAACTGCTAAAAAGTCAGAAAAGGACTGGTAAGGGAAGAAGGAGAATTAAGATTAGATATAGTAATAACTTTTCTTACATATAACTCATGAAAAAGGGTAGATACTACTCCAAACTCATGACTGTGACAGGATCCGCATCTAAAGCTTAACAGCGGCAAATGAGATTTGAGCTATATTAGGTTGGCAGGACATTATGGGTAAAGGGAGGAGCTCACAAGTTTTGGATCCGAAGATCTGGTGGAAGTGGCTGACTTGGATCCAAGTCTCGAATTTGAATCTATCAACTGAGGAATGAATAGAAAGGACAACATCAGATCTGTGTTTAGCAGCAGCAAGATTAACTAAAGATATAGCTACTGGATCAGGTTTAAGAAAGTACAGTTGTGTACACTTACCATAAATGTAGATGTTCAAGTGTATTCACTGTTGCAGTTATCACTTGTGGGTTATCCCTACTGGGTAGTCCTCAGTTGGCCCAAATACCAGAGTCAAGCTTTTCCTCTGCGCCAGCTGCTGTTGCCTGTGTACTGGCTTCAGGTCGTTAGTGGTATAAAGGAGAGCAGCCGGTGCCATTACATCAGTTTTTCTTGCCCTAACCTGTAGGAGCCCCTTGAAGGAAATGTTTTAAGGAGCCCCTAGTGACCCAAGGCCACAAGAATGACAGTTAACCTCCAAAAAGGATAAGATAAAGGGGGAAGGTGGGAGGGAAAATAGGACTACAACAGTGAATACACTCACACATCTACATTTATGGCAAGTGTACACAACTGTAGTATATTCTTCGTGTTTCACTGTTGCAGTCATCACTTGTGGGAGGATTCCCAAAGCTGAGGAAGGGGAGGATGGACGTATGAAATTCCTAAGATTGAGCTAGCATGCCTTGCAGCATTGCAGAGGCAAAGCCTGCTCGAGCCCTGGAGAGCAGAGGCAGGTGGTAGTGTTTGGTGAAGGTGTGGACCGAGGTCCAAGTGGCAGCTTCCAGGATGTCCCTTGGTGGGTACTCCTCTAAGGAAGGCAGTGGAATGTGTTCTGATAGATTTAGGAAGAGCTTTTCCAAGACAAGTGCAGCAGAATTGTATGCAGTGATATATCCATTTTGAAATGGCCTATTTGGAGATAGGCTTCCTCTCTTTCCCTGGGGTGAAGCCAACCAACAGTTGATCCATAGATAGGAAAATGGACTTTGTTCTGTCCAGGTAGTATCTTAACTGTCTGTGCACATCCAGTGTGCGCAGAATTCTCTCCCCTTTATTCTGAGGGTTTGGAAAAAAGTGGGGAGATGTATAGCCTGGTTTAGGGTCACATCTGATACTACCTTTGGCATGAATGAGGGATTAGTCCTGAGGGACACCCTGTCTGCATGGAAGATAATGAAGGGTTCAGTGGCCATGAGTGCTTGAAGTTCTGACACCCTCCTAGCTAAAGTAATAGCCAAGAGGAAGGCAGTCTTCCAGGAACGGTGTTTTAGATCTGCTGATGCAGCTGGTTCGAAGGGAGGCAATGTCAGTTTTGTTAAGACATAGTTCATGTCCCAGGCTGGAGTGGGTGCCCTTCTAGGGGGCATAATATTAGATACACCGCTGAGGAATTGCTTAATCAAAGGGTGAAAGAAGACAGGCTGTTCAGCATGAAAATGTGCTGAAATGGCTGAGGCATGCATTTTAATGGAGGAAAAGAAGAGGTCCTTGTTAAGTAGCTCTGTTAGGTAGTCCAGAATAAGTGGGAGGGATGGCTGGGAGCTGCTGTGACCTTTTGATAGGCACCAGGAGTTGAATCTTTTCCATTTCTCTGAGTTAGATTTCCTGGTGCTGGTCCTTCTGGCTTCCTTAATGTCTAGGACCTGCTTGCTCAACTGTGGGTTATCCCCAGTCCCTGGGGATAAACCATGCAGAAAGTTTGAGTGTGTGCAGGTTTGGATGCAGAATCTCCCCTCTGACTTGTGTCAGGAGGTCTGCAGTTAAAGGCAGGGGCCTGTAAGGCTTCTTGGTCAGGTTGAGCAGCAAGGAGTACCAATGTTGCCTGGGCCAATCTGGTGCTATAAGGATGGCTTTTGATCTTTCCTGTCTTTTTTTAAGCAGTACCCTTGGGAGTAAGGCAGGAGGGGATGCATAAATGAAGAAATTGGTCCACTGGAATGAGACAGCATCCACTTTCCAAGCTAGAGGGGGGTGGAACTCCTTGGTGCAGAATTTGTGCAGCTGATTGTTGTGTTGTGAGGCAAAGAGGTCCACCTCTGGTGTCACCCAGACCGGTTTGATTTGGAAGACTGTCCCCTTTTGGAGTTTCTATTCGTGGGGGGGGGGGTCTAAGTAGTTTCTGCTTAGATGGTCTGCTAGGGTGTTGTTTACTCCTGGGATGTACTGGGCTATCAGGTGTCGGCCCATGAAGGAGGCTTTCTGCCAGTTGGCAGAGAGGGTAGGAGTGTGTCCCCACCTGCTTGTTGATATACCAAATGACTGTGGCATTGTCTGTTTTTATGAAGAGGACTCCTGGTTTTAGGTGGTCTTGGAAGGATATGATAGCCTTGTGAACTGCCATAATTTCCTTCAAACGACACAAAAGACAAACTGGATAAAATGGCAAATGAACCAAGCCTCCACCACTGGTGATGTAATTTTTTCAAGTGTCTGATGAAGTTTAACCTGGTTTTAAATGAAAGCACTAACCATGTTTTATTTTTTGTAATAAACTGATCTTTGGATTATCTGCTGGTTTGTTTTTGTAGCTGTGGAGGCTTGGTTCATTTGCCATTTTATCCAGTTTATCATTTCCTTTAGGTTGATGTGCCAGTGAAGGTGCTCGAGGTCCCAAGAGCCTTGGGTGCACCGGGTGTCTAAATGAGCACCCCAAGCTAAGTCTGAGGTGTCTGTGGTGATAGTCTGGCCTTGAGGAAGGTAGGTGAAAGGAAGGCCCTTGTTCTGAGTGCAGGCCTCTGCTCACCAAAGAAACTCATTCCTTATGTATGGAATGAGGGGGGGAGTGGTCTCCATAGACAGAGTGTTGGCACCAAAGGTTCTTCAGCTACCACTGGAGTTTACTCATGTGCAGCCTGGCCAGAGGAATCATCAAAATGCAGGATAACATGTAACCCAGTGCTTGCAGAATTTTCCTTGCTGTGAGTTTTTTTCTGAGAGCTAACTAGAAGTAATTTGGCAGAAAGCCTTGTTTTTCTGGCGACAGGAAGGCTGTTTGGGAGGCTGTTGTCCAGGAGTGGGCCCAAGAAGGTGATCTGCCTGGAGGGGTTTAGGTTTGATTTTTTCCTGTTGATAGTGAGCCCTAGAGAGGTTAGGGTTGTTTGTAAAAGATCAGGTCCTGTAGTAGCTTCTCTTTGTTGTCTGCCTGGATTAGGCAGATGTCCAGATAAGGGTAAAGCTGAATGTTTTGCTGTCTGCAGAAGGCAACCACTGGGGCCAGGCATTTTGTGAAGACCATGGGAGCTGTAGATAAGCCAAAGGGTAGCGCAGAGAACTGAAAGTGTTGTGAACCTGCTCTAAAGTGTAGGTATTTTCTGCAAGCCTCCCTTATGGGTATATGAAGGTAGGCATCCTTTAGGTCTAGGGTGGCTAGCCATGCATTTTTGCCCAGCATTGGTAAAAGTATTTGAAGAGTTAGCATTTAGAATTTTGGGACCTCTAGGAAGGTGTTTAGAGTGGACAGGTCGAGGATGGGTCGCCAAGTTCCTTCTTTTCTTGGCACTAGGAAGAGTCTGGAGTAAACTGGCTCCACTGCCCCTTGAGCATGGAGTATATGCACTTGTTTTAATGCTTCTGCCCACTGATTTGGAGGTAGATTTTGGTAACCTGTTAAGGTTGGGACTTATTGGAAGGTAAATCTGTAGCCCTGAAAAATGATTTGTAATACCCATTGGTCCTTTCTTACAGACAGCCAATTTTGTTTGTAAAGGGATAGCCTTCCTCCTAACCTCTGATGGGAGGGGGAGTGGGAGTCACTGTACGTTCTTAGAGTAGTGAGTGGACTTGGAACTCCCTGCTGTGGGAGTGGTGGAGGGCCACTGCTTAGTTCTTCACTGGCCTTGGTTTTGTGGTCCAACTGGTCTGTCCCAGCAAGGTGTCCCTTGAACCTGAACCTGTCTATTGGGGGCTGGGAAAGACCAATGCTTAGAGGGAAAGTTTCTGCTGAATCTAGGAGGTTGAATTTGGAGGAAGTCCTTTACTGTTTGCAAAGATTTAGCTTTATCCTCCATCTTTTTGATGACCTCCTCTGCTTTTGATCCAAACAGGTGGTATTTATGCAGATGGGCATCAAGTAGTTTTGATTTTACATGATCAGGCAGTGGCTGTTCTTTTAGCCATGCGTGCCTCCTAATGACTGAACCTGCCACAGTGGCCTTACTTGAGGCTTCTAGGGCATCGGATCCACAGTGCAGGGAGTGTTTAGCTACTTGAGAAGTAGAGTGCAGAAGATCTGCTAACTCTTTGCAAGTATTAGTGTCAGGTAAATATGAATTTTTTTGTTTCATAAGTTCCAAGGTGTGCTATTAATATTTTAACATATGGAACTGGCAGTTAAAAGCTCTAATAGTTAAGGTTGTGGAGGTGTACACTTTCTTACCCCATCTGTCCAGAGCTCGAGTCCTTGTCAGAGGGAAATGGACTTTTAGATGAGCTAGCCTTGGCCCCTTTGGGCCCCTGTGTGAGGACCTCTGGGCCTGCTGCAGGGTTTTTAAACAAGTACTTATGTGAATCAGGCACCCTGTAGTATCTGTCAGGTTTTCTAGGAGCAGGGGGTAGGGCGCCAGAGGTAAGGCTAGATTCATTGAAAACATCATCCACCACGTCTAGAATAGGAGGGATGGCCAAGGATCTGCGCTGAGGAAAATGTAGAAACTCTCTTAGTCTTTTCTTAGACTGAGGATAATCTTAGGCTTCCCTGTGGAAATGCTCTCAGAGTGTACAGGGTTTCCCCAAATGAAAGATCTGGGGGGGGGGGGCAGAAGGAATAGATTCCTCTGCATCAGAATCTTCAAAGGAGGTGAGAGGTTGTTGTTCTTCATCTGAATCAAGGTAGTCTGAAATTTCAGAATCTGGCTCTGTGTGAACTTCAGGGGAAGTATCCTTCTTTCTTTTAGGAGTGGTATGGCTACCCCTGATGAAAGTGATGAGGTCCTCCACCGTTTTCAGTAACTGTGTCTGAGGCAGTGGAGGAGGAGTAAGATGGCGACTAGAGACTGTTTTCTTTGGGGTGCTCTTGCTTTTAGACCTTGGTAAATCCATTTGTTGTTGGGATGCAGTAGTCGGAGGTGAAAACATCATTTTTTGCCTTGAATTGGTTGTGCAAAGAACCTCTTCAGAAGCCTGCATACCGGCTTTGGACCCAACTGAAGTGGAGACAACAGTGGGATTGAATGATGAAGCATTCCCTGGCGGCATACTGGACTCCAAAAGGGTCTCGACAGAGGCCTGAGAATAAAACGAGTCAGGATTCAGGGTCTGCAAATGCGCCTCACTGAATTCCTGAGAATTGATGACTTGCTTCTGGGACGGGTCGTCTGAAGTTGTAAGTTTTTGTGGTCTGTCCCTTTCTTTATCTTTTCATTTTTTGGGAATATCCAGAGACTGCTGACAAATAGATGCCATTTCGTAATGCGAGGAACTACTTTGGAAATGCCTGGCTACAAATTCAGCTCTACAGTGAATAGTCCTTGAATTGAAAAGTGCGCAGAACCGACAACAGGGGACGTCATGGTCTAGGCCTAGACAAGTAACACACAAGGTATGGAAGTCTAGGAGTGGTATTTGTTTTCCACAGCGGAAACAATTATTGACTTTTTTGGACATCGGTTAGTGCAACAAAAAGGTCCCCAACGGGGTACTTAGCTTTAGTCGTTTTCAGATTCAACTTCCACTCTGGCAACGACCGACCAGCACACACGCAAACTGCTTTTGGTTCGAGCTCCACGGCAAGAAAGACTGATGTAATGGCGCCAGCTGCTCTCCTTTATACCACTGATGACCTGACATCAATCCACAGGTGACAGAAGCAGGCACAGGGGAAAAGCTTGACTCTGGTATTTGGGCTGACTGAGGGCTACCCAGCAGGGATAACCCACAAGTGATGACTGCAACAGTGAAACGCAAAGAACATCAGTGTATAGAACCTTAAAAGATGGTGAAAATTTATACATCTTTTTTGCCTTTTTAGGAACAGTAGGCTGACTGTCAGGAAAACTGCAGACAGTAACACACACATCCTCCTAGGCAGACAAAACTGGATGAATAAGTGCAAGTTCTGAAAATTCCTTTGGTAACAGCTCATACTAGTTTATGAAGGACTGAGAAACCTCATTGTTCTTGCACTGAAAACACTGAAATCACTGGCACATTCTAGAAATACTCACAGAGAAAGAGAACCCCCCCCCCCCCAGGCAGAATCAGAAACTAAGCTCTCCTCTGAATCTGGATCAGACATCTGGGGAGACAACCCTGTATTTGTCCCTTCATCCTCCTATCCAAATTCGGAATCTTGAATCTATTCAGGAAAGGAAGTATTCCTCTTTCTTTTACCAGGAACTACCTTACAAGAAGGATCAGCAGCACAATGAACCAGACACAGTAAACTACTCCTATCTAAGAAAATTTGAGGAGGAGTAGATACATGCTTAGTTTTCTGCTTTTTTTGACAGGAAAAATATGGCAAACAGTGTTGTTAGTTGCAGCAGCAGCAGCAGCAGCTTCCCTAGGGATGGGAACAGCATTCTAACAAAACAGGGAAGCCTTCCCTGTTCCCTCTCACAGGACCTACAAGAGTGGCTCCCCCTTGCCCAATGAGAGGACCCCAACAGCCTCAGAGAACATGGCTAACTTCTGGTCCATAGTGGCTGTAGATGCTACACCAGAAGGAATCAAGACAAAAGAGGAGTAGTTTGAGAAATGGCCACAGCAGTCTCACCCACTTGCAGCTGAGGCAACTTGCTAACTTCCTGTGGTGGCACAGACTGCTTGCTTAACTTTCTTTTTGTGGCTGGAAGAAGGACTGACCATGGGACTGACAGTTTGCTCCATGGTCAAGCTGAAAATGGTATCTCTTCCCTAGGGAAAACAAGCAGCAAATGCTGGTAAAAATAAAAAAAAGTCTTTAAAAAGTCACTTTCTCCCAGACAAACTCAGGAAAACATTATTTAAAATACCATGCCAGCCCCACAAGGCAAAATAAACATTTTTCTATAGAAAAAATAGTTTTCAGTTACTTTAAGCAACTTTTACACTAAGAGGAAAAAAGAGTGCTTCTGTTTAAAAGTACAGTACAGTCTCGTGGCAGTCCATTAAAACACAAACTCCTAGCTTTAAAATAACTTTCCTGAAGAGGACAGTATAAATAATAAGCCACAATAAAAAATGGAAGTTTTTTTCCAAAGAAAATGCCTCTGTTCAGCAAAGGTACAGTGTAAGCCGACTGTCAATCCTCAAGAGACTCAGGGAAGCATACTCTTTGGCAACAGTAAAGCTCCAGAGGGCTTATCACCCAGACTTTTCCTTAAGTCATCTCTGCTTGAGCTGACTGGCAGTTTGGGCAAATGGAAGGTGTCCTGGAAGCTTTGGAAGTTAGCCAGCTGTTGCATCCATGCAGGATAAAAACCATATAGCTAAAGCTACTGCAGTAGTGATGAATATGATGAACATCTTCAGAATCATGGTGTGGTACCATATCAAGCACCATTCCAGTGATCTCCAAGGCTACTAAATACTCTAAATAACTGTCAGATGCTCAAGCAAAAACAACAGAAAGAGCTTTCCTTTCTGCAATTAGCAGTCATCTTTTGGTGACACCTCCATTTATTGGTATAAACTCCAGCTGAAAAGCACTCATTTGGATGCTTGTCAGTATACTTGCACCTTGTCAGGGCTTCTCCTGAAGGTCAGATTCCAGCATAAGAGAGAGAGAGAGAGAGAGAGAGAGAGACAACATCTTTTTGAGAGGGTTACATGTGTATTGGTAATATGGAGAAGACATATGTCTGTGTACTCCAAAATTTCTTATAGGAGATGCTACAACAGTATGTAGTCCTGCGTGCCATTCAGAACTATACTTGAGAAGTAAGAAACACGTCTGCATTCATGGCATCAGTCAAAAATTTCAAGGTGGGTGCATCTTCCTACCAGGGGTGTGTCTTTCCTCACTTCCCCTTTGTAGTTTTCATTAATAGAATACCAAGCTTTAGCTAAGGTCTAAAGTTCATTTTGTTTTACAATACAAGGGTTGCACAGCTGTTGTCTACGGATGATAATGGTCTGGACCAGTTTGCTGGTAAGTATGAAAGATCAGCATCTCCAAATTAAATGTCATGGTTGTTTCCTAAAACAAACAGCTTTCTGCTATTTTAGATGAAGGAGGAATTTAAGTATCTAGGGGCCTCATTCACCTCTTAAAGATACATGGGGATAAGAAGCCTGACCAGCAGAGGGGCCTTATACTGAAATCTGCAGATCAAGTTTGATATGGATCAAAAAGATTAAACTCTCAGTTTATCAGCAAGTTCTTGTCCACATTCTCACCTACAGACATTTGTTTTTGATATTTACAGAAAGAATAAGATCACAGATCCAAGCAGCTGAAATGAAGTCCTTTAACAAGGCTTCTGGGCTCACTGACCATGTCAGGAAATCAGCAGTCAGGGAAGATCTGTATGTATATTCCTTGCTTCAACAGATTGACAGGAATCAGTCTGTGGTGGTTTGGGCAACTTATGAGAATGCCCCTGGGCACCTTCTATGGAATGGTGTACCAGCATAAGCAAATGGGAGTAGCAGTGGCATGGCCCAATGGCAAAAGATCAGTGTGCAGATCCAAGACAAATCAGCGGTATCTTAACTTTCTCAGCTTTGCTGGGAATGCCTGGGGATCCCAAACAGTGAGATGGACTGTTGGGGATAAGAAAATCTGGTCTACTCTATTCAGACTACTGCCACCATCACCCTCACTAAGACAAGTGGGTGGGTGGATGAATATCTGATGCCAAGTCAAATTAATGTCTAAGTTCTCAAAAGCCCCTTCTCCAACAGGGAAAGTATTTTGACTGATGCTTGCATCCTGCCATTTAGCCACAAAATCCTCATGCTGTGTAATGGACAAAACACTGTAGGACACTATTACATTAAAGATCACTGATGTTTTTATTGTGCAAGCAGTTTCTAGTACTGAAACTATGGTTTCTGACTTTTATGTTTTTTTTTCTTACAAACACCAATATACCGACAGCTATTTCATCACATTTGCAACAATAAAAGGAGTAGTATGTCACATGCATTTTGGATATTTAAACTAGGCTATGGCAATGATAAAGATATCAACATTCTTCAAGCAGAGAAAAGCGTCTACGTCATCCATTTTTACTGCTAAGATTCCTAGCATTTAGCAAGCCACCTTTATCTCATTTTTTATCCTGTTTATTTTTTTCACAATTTAAAAATGTCATGGACTCCACAGAGATAAAAAATTACTGGTCAGAATTTGTACTGCTTAGAGACATAAGTGAAGTTCATTAGGTGTAATATTCTCCATCTCTCAGTACATCTCACTCTTGGCTGAGAGAGACAGAGTCCCCTGTGTATGACATTACAGGTTGGCCACTGACAAATGGCAAAATGTCTTGGCACACAGTTGCCATATATAAAGTAATGGCAGAATGTTGCCTAGCAGACTTTCCCATGCTTGCTTTTCAGTGATCTATTCTTAAAACAATCAAATATTACAATGGGAATCAGCAAAATCATTAAGTTGAAAATGCAAGCTGTTGACTTTAACGGTATTATATTTAAAAAAAAAAAAAAAAAGAGTATTGAGGGGCAATCCCCCCCCAGCACCTACCCCCATCTATCAACACTCTGATTCCATCACTGCACAACATTACATGCGAAGAGAAATCTTATTCACAGTTTCCTGATCTCCCAAAACATAACTCCATATTCCTTGAGCAAGCGCAAATGATGACTTAAAAATGACTATTCTCATTTTACTCATATTGTTGTTGTCTTTCGGCTTTTCCCGGTTAGGGGTCGCCACAGCTGAACTCTGGTCTGCTAATGATTGGCAGTAGATTTTCACGGTGCTGAGTTGCCAGCTAGATGTCCAACCTTCAACGAAGGCACGTCCATTCACGCATGTCTTTCGGAACGCCACTCGACCCGCGGGGAGGACATGCAGACTCCACACACAAGGCACTCCCCGCACACTAGCTGAGAATCGAACGGGATGCAAATACAAGGTCACAAATATCCCTCTTTTCAGACCAAAATTCAGTTTTGCTCTCTTTTCATAGCTCTACAAATTATTAGTGTCACATACCCCACATTCTACACATTTCATTTTTAAAGCTACAGTGCACATTTCTGCAGTTATTTACACATCATTTACACAAAGTGTGGTTTCTGCCTGCTCAGTTCTTACCAGGCACAATTTTGTATACCACATAACCACCTGCAGTTTTGCTTTTATTTTCATTATGTCTAAATTTCATTTTCTTATTATTTTCATTCATAATCTCACTTTTACACGCTTGAGACTCTTCAGTAATACTTTAAATTGCACACTTGATAGTACACTTCTACTACACACATCCATGTTTTTTTCCTATGTTAAACAATGTTACATATCGGAAAAGAAAAACCTCCTCAGACTGTTCACTCCAACACTAACAAAGACCATGTCATAATCATCCTTACTCCTTTTTAACCAAGCTGAGACAAACCAGATTCTGGCTCCAGGAATCTATGACACAATTACGAGCTCCTTGAAAAGACCAGTGGTATCTGTATCTACTTTGCTTACAATATGGTCAAGCAATAAACAGATGCTTCTAAGTATGACAAGTTATGACATCTGTATTTATGGGCTTTTTAGTGTGGCTTGGTTCCATTATAATACAAGGCATTTTATAATTATGGACTCTACCCCACTGCCTTGTAACTACAGTTATATGTGATTCACTATAAGTTACAGGAAGGGCTTCATAAATTGAGTTACATTTACGAGGTTCTGGTTTTGCAAAGCTTATGGCTTTCTCAGACTTAGGTGAGGCTTTTCTGGATGTAATTGCTGAACTTATTTTACTAGTTGGGTTCACTGCGCATCTATTATTCTGCTGTGTTTTGCATGTTTTTAAACACAGTTTACATGTACTGGATTTTTTTTCTGCCTAAGCTGAACCTGAAATAGCCTGCTTGGATTCTATCCTGATTAATAAACTTAAATAAAATAAACAAAATAAACAAACAAACTTAATTATGTGCATACAGTGCTAGGTGTCTGTGTGTATGTGTGTTTTTGTGTGTGTATGTGTATGTATGTATGTATGTATATATATATATATATATATATATATATATATATATATATATATATATATATATATATATATATATATATGGGTCTAGGACACATGCTCGACTAGCATATGTCCGAATCACAAAACATCGAACACATACACGAAAGCGCTTAACATCGAAAATCGTTTCCGTGTATGTGTAGTTCAAAAAAAAAAATCTACATTTCTGCAGGGGGGCTTTGCCCCCCCTGCACCCCCCCTACTTTATTATTCTCACTCTGAGATCACACTACAGTTGAGAAAAGGGAATTTTCCCTTACCCGGACTGTAGTCCGATCTACGAAACAGGCACACATATACGGAAGCAGTTGTCAATGTTAAGCGCTTTTGTGTATGTGTGTTCAATGTTTTGTGATTCGGACATATGCTAGTCGAGCATGTGTCCGGATCCCATAGATATATATATATATATATATACACACACTCACACACACACAAACACACACACACACACACACACACACATATATATATATATATATATATATATATATATTTTTTTTTTTTCCCCAATTAGGGTGGGACTGATGCTGACAGTTTATCCACTGTTTCTTAGGTATACTTTGTCCTCGCACACATGCTTAAGGTTTTGCCAATATGGACTGCATTCTCTGTGAGCATGAAGTACTCTGTGCAGAGTCTTTGAAAGCTTGCGTACAGGTTCATAGGTTGCTAGTACTTGTGCTATTAAGGAGGTAAACTAAGGATTTGTAAGGGGGTGTCAGGATATTTTTCTTATTGGCTGCCTTTGTCCCACAAGGAACATGGAGGCCAGACTGGGGTACATTTATAATTTTCCATCCAACTGTCAAGGTTTTGTTTGAATAGGGCCAGGGAAGGACTTTGTATTACATGGATGGGGAGCCTATTACATAGTTCGGGGATCCTTTGGGACACATATCTGCCTCTCCAGCAGGTTCCTATTTATGTAACAGGCAAAGTTCAGATGCCTGAATCTGGTGTTTCTGGTGCTGTTTGTTTTGTGTATATGCAACAGATCTATCTCTCAGGGAGACTGAACACAGAGACAGAGTCAGAGATCACTGTAGGACAGGGTATTCATTGCTCTGAATTCTCCTGGTGAGAAACCTTTGCGGGTGTTGCAAGTGTCTGGTAAGATACATGCCACAGGGGACATTGTTTTCACTGATAGGTCTGATAAAGGCAGAGTAGAAAGTTACTAAGACATCTTTGACAGGGTCACAAAGGCAAGTTAAACAGGTTAAGTAGGCTTGACCTTCTCAATGCCAAACTGGACTGGGTCCAGTGTCTGTAGGTTGCCAGTGTCCTTGCTTATCATTTCCCTGATAATTCATTTCATCGCTTTGCATATTAGGCTAGCCTGTTTTGAAGCTGTAGTTGAACAGTGCCTCAAATGGTCCAGACAGGTTATGTTTTATACTGTTCAGGAGACAACTGGGGACATTGTCAAGACCCATGGGAGCAGTGCTTCTTGGCTTTAGCGAGTGCTGTCAACACCTAGTCCTTGCAGATATCTGGAAGAAGTATGTTGGAGGGGATTTCACCTGGTAGAGCTGGGGGGATGATGGTGATGAAGTCTGAGCTGAATTTATCAGCCAACAGATTTGCTTTGTCACCCTGACTGGGGAATATGTACTGTTCACCACCAGTTCAGCACACTGCTATGTGTTAACTCTAAGATTCCAGACATAACTGAATTGGCCCTCTGTCCTTAGCCTGCGCGGCTATCTTGACCACACAGCTGGTCTTGCTAGACTTCATTAGATCGCATAGTTTCTTGTTTAGTTGTATAAGAGAGCACTTGTCTTTAAGGGATCTTCTCTTCCTGACTCTGGTGATGAGTTTTCTTCTTTTACTATATACCCTGTTTAGGTGAGGATTCCACAAGTGTGGTTTGTTTTTACTGTTTACTTTGGGTTTACATCTGTTAGGTATGGCAGCCTCTATGTAGTAGTTCACATATTTGTATAGAAACTCTGTGAATAATTCTGCACAGGTAACTGTGGTCTCAGACAGCCTTTAATTTTGACAAACTGTCACTTAAGAGGATGTAGTTTGCCTTTGAATAGCTCCTGTTACTGGCTTAGCTGGATTTTCTGGGTTGATTTTTTTACTTCAAATGAGACAGCTATGTGATCCAACCTCACTAGTGAGGTCATGACATGGGCAGAGTGGGTGCGGAACACTCTTCTCAAGTTGGTGAGTACCAGATTCAGTAAGTTTGATCCTCTGGTTGGTGCGTGCACTATCTGTTCCAGGGTGTTTGTGTTAATAAAGTCCAGGAAGTACTGAGTTTGAGGCAGTGTACATTTCCCAGTCTATACAGGGGTAGTTAAAGTCACCCATGAATTTGGTGTTTGTTGGATGGGGTGTACCTCTAGAAGGTATAAGTAAGAGTTGTGAGATTCTAGGGGCATAGATGGTGACCTGTAGCTAGACATGATATGGTGAGGGACCTTATATATGGTGACTTGCACACAGATGAGCTCACTGTATCATCTTGTTTAACCAACCTAGAGATGTGTTTGTTACTAACATAGATCGAAACAGCTCCACGTTTGGCCCCAGTCTGTGCTGTTGTTGGTCTAAATGTGTAGAAGGTACTGTAGCCTTGCACTGCCAGAGTACTTTCTATTGCTTTACACCAAGTCTCAGTCATGCCACAGCTGTCTACATTCTCAAGACTGAGGAGAACTTGAAGGGCATGGAGTATTTTGTTTAGAATCTGAACATTGAGCAGTAATATCTTAAGGTTGCTTATAGACTTTTTAACTATACTGTTATCATCATCTTCTTACTTCACCTAAAGTAACATCATTTAGATGTTAGACTTAAAGAGTAAAAATCAGAAAAATGCATACCAATTACTCAAAGCTTACTTTTTCCAGCCAGTACTGACCAATATTTTTTTTAATCTCCATAGGGTCTTTTCTGACGTCTTCAAATTGGGAAAAACAAAGTGAAAGTGGCTTGCTAAATGCTAAACATCTTAGCAGTAAAAATAGACGATGCAGCTTCTCCCTGCTTGGAATACTGATATCTTTGTCAAACAGCCACTAAACTTGCAAGTTATTTTTCTTGAAAACTTGTATGAAAATAAAGCACCAGTAGAAATTTATGAAAACTCTTATTACAAGGAGAAGAATACTGAAATGCAGATCTGTATAAGAACCCTTTCAGACCGGTCTCGGGTGAATGATGGAACATCATAGAGAGATGGTAATGTCCATCCTGGGTCGGTGGGCACTCATCGATGATGCTCCCTAAGGGTAGGTGTGGTCCAAAGAGGGCAGTTGCCTTCTCAGGTGAAGCTGATGAGTGTGAAGGAGCGGAAAAGTAGATAGGGCATATAAAAGAAGCACACACCCCTTCTGATGGAAGTACAGATGGCTAAGCCCATGTAGGATCTACAACCAGTCCCAGCAATACCAAAGTAGTCTGGGGGAAGGGTAGTAGGATTGATGATAGACCCAGCTTGGACTTTGGACATTGTAGGCCAAGGTGGTAGGATGAAATCCAAGGGGACAAAAAAAAAAAAAAAAAGAGAGAGAGAACCCTTTCTGACCCTACACGGTTAACTTTTAGTCAGCTCAAATACTTGACTTCCTAGAAGTAAAAAACACCATAGAAGGCCAATAACAATGAAGAAACACAAAGCCTATTTGAGTGATTTTCTTAGATTCACCTACCTCAGCCAAACTCAGAGCTATGCATCCATTCTGCTCTCTCTGCCACTCTTCCAGGCAGGAAACAAAGGCTACAGTCAAGTCTTCAGGAAGTCTGCTGAGTTCCCACATTACAGGAGTCAACTAATCTAAATGAGCCTTTTGGGAAAAGCCATTCAACTCACAGGCGGTTAAAGGTGTCCTCTACTACTCTCTCTGTCACAGATGGTGTAGACTTGCTTTTACCCCACAGCACAAATAAAACTCTCTAAGGATCGAACAAAACTTATAACAGAGAAGACAACCAGACATGAAAAAGGGTGATGCCTGGACATTGAAAAGGGTGTTATAGAATGAGACAAATAGATCTCAGCAAATCTAGCTGTTTTGCTGCTAATTCCTTTTGAAGATTACTGCTTTCTTCTGTGCTGTTTCCCCCTCTCTTCCAAAACCAAAAAATTTATCAGATCTACTCACACACCAGTATGTTATGAAAGGTCTCTGACGAAAACATTTAGATAAAAACATCACGCTCAAGGCACAAATGGCAGAGAAAGAGATTATGCTCTGCATGGGCATCTTCTCCTCAATGCATTCATGGAGGAAAAGGATATCTGATATGCAAGCTTAAAAAATGAATAAACAGTCTGCATTTTGAAAACTGTGAATTACAAAAATGGCATGAAACTGCAGAAGAATAATGAAAAGGAGCTGTGAACTTCAGCTGTTGGTAATACTGGTCTGAGGAGGGATACGGACCACACCTGCTTCCTACTGAGAGTGACAATGAAAGCATCAACAGTATGGGCGAGAAGCAACCACTAAAATGTATGCCACCTGACAGTGGAAGGTCTGCAACCTACTGATAACATTTCCCAACAAAGATTAAACATTTATCTGGCAAATGTACAGCAATTTACTTCCTTGTGGACACTCCTCTCAAGTTGCAGCCGACTCCAAGAGCAACCATGCAAACACCCATCACTATCGGTGGAATTTACAAGATAAAAGTGGGAAATGGAAGTAGAATGCCAAATCTTTCTTCCGTACTTCTGTATCATGTACACACACACATGTATGCATGCTTGTACTCATACACATGGAAAATTTACTCTTTGATCAATCCCCTACATCTCTGGAGTGCGGGAAGAAACTACAACAACCAGAGAAAAAACAAGGAACTATAGGAAGGACATACAGGTTGCGGGTCCTATGGACTACTAAGGAGAAAAAGTTATGTTCTGTTGCAAAAACAAATATATGTTTATCAAGCCAAAAGTATGTGGCAGCTAATACAGAGTACACTGCTCACTGATATCTGCTGCTAGTACTGATGCAGAGTACTGTTAGGGTTACCACAGACAGCAATGAATATCAATTCTACTATGTAATTCCACAGACCAATGACGATCCTTAATCCAGAAGCAAAGCACACTGTGCAGATGGAAAAAAAAAAATCACACATTAAGAGTTGCACTGCATTCGATTTTTAGTAGGAACCTCCCACCCTTTCTCAAACAGGATCCAGAAAATAAGCAATAGCCGTACATAACTATTGAAACATTTTAGAAAAAAAAATACAGTCCTATTGCATTTAGCATGTTACCTCTTTCACAGCAGCTGTATTCTTTCTGATCATGCTCTCCAAAATGGTAAGAGTTGCTTCTATTTTATCAGGGTCTTCTGATGTTACAAGAGCTAAAGAAAAGGGGGAAGCACAGTCAGCACCAGAAGTATTTCTTAGTTTACAGTTTTACTTAAAATATGTGTGAGTACAGCTAAAAAACAGCTTTTCTTTAATTCCAAAAATAACTGCAGGCATTTTCCCAGCTGCATGTTGCCATGTTTTATATGTTTTAACCTGCTAAGGATGTCAAACGTCTGCAGCCACTATTCAAGCAAAATGTGTGTGTTAGGAGACAGCCAAACACATAACTTTGCATAAAAGGCTGGTTACTGACAGACTAATGGCAATACAAGTCAAGTGGCATGCTGGTTTGTGTAATAAAAGAAATAACCACTCTAGCAATCATCTTTGACTTGTGAAACTCAAAGACTAGCAAGCCAACAGTTCGGTAGCAAAGGATTCATCTTCATATTCCTACTATGAAATAGGTCAACCATACATTACTTTACCAGTGATGTCAGGTTTTTCCTGCTCATAAAACCCACATTCTGGTAGGGCAGGTTTTGGCATCTCCACAGCGCCAAATGTTGCAAAAATAGCCTTTTTAGACTACATTATAAAAGAAGCTTCTTTTAAAGAATAAAGTCATCCACTGTTGCCTTTTTTAAGCAACTTTACTAAATCATCACTTGTGACACAGGCAAATTTACATTTATACAAAAGTAATCAAATTGTATTAACATTATACTTCAAATATATTGCTATATATCATATCACATAAGCAACATTACATAAATTATTCAATTACTGCCTTCTACTCAACAAGAAACATCTTTATTAAACTAAACAATTCTACATTTATATACATGAAAACAAACCACACTAACACAATCCTACTTGCAAGCATTTTGCATCACAAACCATACTGACATACAGTTGCAAACAATATGCATCACTTAATCTACCCAATCATTTTCAGTCAAACATCTCACATCTCACTTAAGTCCTGCCTTTTTTTAACTCATTCCTCCCCTGTATGTATTCTTCCCACAATTCCCATTTTTTTCCCATCCTTTAGTTGTGCTGATGATGTCCAACTTTCCTCCAATTAAAAATCTACAGGCATAACAATCACACATATTCACATTAACATTCTTTAAAAATTAACTGATTTTTTTTTTAAAGTTCAGCAGTGTATTTCAATGAGGGTTTCAACTTCAGTGCAGTTTAACCAGCAGCTCAGTTCTGAGATATTCTTAAAAAAAATTCAAATGCACATGCATTGGAAACACTCAGCATATTAGCTACAGTATACAATGCTCTTGAGCAACAGTCCCAATGTCACCAATAATTTAGACCAAATGCACAGATTACGTGTTAACAAGTTTGACTATCACACTTTCAATATACTGGTCTTCAAAATGTTTTACTGCTATAATCCAGTGTTGATATTTACTACTTTTACATACATTAATGCATACAACTTCATCTGACTCTGAAGGGAAGCATATGCCTTAATGTTGGAAGGTACTGTGTAAGGTATTTATCACTTTTTTCTATAAACAGCATTTATTTTCAGCATTAGATTAGTCATCTTGGTGTTTGCACACCAATGTTGTGTTCCAGACGTACACTAAACTCTATATTTGGAAAGTTTGTTTACCTGAATGCTAAATTAGAGGAATTTATCGCCAGAACTAGGGCTAAAAATTGTGGGTTGGATTTATAAACAGTGTTCCACCAGAATGCATACCACAGCACTCAGCAATTTATAAAACTAGGTGCAAAATGAGATAAGACTCTGTACACCCCATTGTGTAGCTACAGAACTCTTGTGTATTTATAAAAAAAAAAAAAAAAAAAAAACTCTAATTTACAGGAAAAACCTTACCAGCAAAGCAGTTCTCAATGGTGCAGCAAACCTGCTACCACAACTATGCTTGTCCCTATCCTTACACAGTATTGCAGATTCTATCCTGATCTCCTGCTTATGGGAGTTCTCACACCACTAAAGTCCTTCATCAATTACTGTGTGGCATGAAGTGAAGCGAAGCACAGCACAGTAGGCAGCAGCTACATAGGTAAGCAGGGTACATTATACCTTACTAAGTCGCTGTCCCCTCCTGCTCTCCAAAGCACTATCATACCACAAAGCCATTCAGTATGTAGCAAGAGTGTGCAAAGTATACCGCTATGTACTGTGCACACCTGGATGCCATTCACAGAAATTGTCATTCTACAATAACCTGCCATTGCTGTGATCTGTGTCAGTACACTGAGGTAATGGCAAATGAGGTACTAAACATACTGCAC
The DNA here is from genome assembly GCF_019279795.1 of Protopterus annectens. Taxonomy (NCBI): domain Eukaryota; kingdom Metazoa; phylum Chordata; order Ceratodontiformes; family Protopteridae; genus Protopterus; species Protopterus annectens. The sequence continues at coordinate 229,205,202 of NC_056746.1, forward strand.
AGAATGCATTTATGCAACTGAGTATCATGTTTACATATTGACAGGTAAGAAACACAGTGCACTAACTGAGCACTCTCGATTCCCTCCACGTGCTTCAAGCACAAATTAAGCAATCCAGTACAAATGTGGCTAAAGTAGCAGCTGAGAAGAGCTGCTGAAGGGCAGGTTAATAAACAGAGAAGAAACAGCCAGAACAAAAAACATACATCCAGTAGGCATACCTGAAAAGGTAGAAGGAGTAAGCTGTATAATATTTGTGTGTGTGTGTGTGTGTGTGTGTGTGTGTGTGTTACTAGCACAATGGCCAAGCCTACAAGAGGCGGCCATATAAGGTGAAATTGCCCACTGTGTGATTTTTCCGAGTTATTCTCTGCAAGGCAAAGCAACCCTATTATTGTGTAGTTTGCAAATTTTATTCGAATGGATGTAATCTTGCAATACCTTTGCCAACATGGCAAATTTATTTATTATGAGGACTCAAATATTTTGTTAGCAAAACATTTCAATCCACACAAGAAAAAAAGTTATTCTTATGAAACTATACCAAATGAAGAAACTAAAATTTAAAATATTACATCCTGTTTGTTTTAAAATTAAGTACCCAAAAGAAATAAAACATGCTTGATGGGAGAACTACAGACATTTGTGCCTGATAAACTTGCAGAACCTCAAGACTCTGTATAAAAATGATCCAGCTCAATCAAAAAATCTTTAGAATCGCCACAGCCTCAGAGAAAATCACCTCATCCATAAATAACCCAAACAGAAAAGGTTGCTTTGTCACCAGTCTTGACTGAGGAACATCTGTCACTTTGTACCAAGTACCTTGGTTCAGCAATGTATTGACCTTAGTCTTACCATATTTCTGCTTAGTTTCTTGCCATACTGCATGAAAAATTCCATTTATGTATTGTATTTCTATCCATTCTACATATTCCTTTATTGCATATTATGTAAAATGTGATCTGTGTTTATCTTTGTTCTTACTATTTGTTTACTTAAACTTTTTTTGGGGAGCTTTTCTCCTCAGGTCTCTGTTGAACATGGGCTTCTAAGAACCCAGACAAACTAACCCGGTTAACAAATGTAAAAATAAATAAATAAATGCTGCAGAATAATTTGTCTTTTTTTGTTACATATATCATGCAGTAAGTGTTAGTCATATGTTACATGACCATATTCTTTCATTCCTTTTATATGCCTGGTTCTAGGAACACAGTGTGGCACTCGTAAATTATTATGTGAATGAATGCATGGGTACAGGTTGAATTCTGTGGCGAATGAATGTATGGGTACAGGTTGAATTCTGTGACGATATGGTACTCAGGACATACACTACAACAAAGTGCTGTGAAATGTTGTTAATGGGTTGCTGTGTTTAAATACTTTAGTTCTGTTCCACACTCATTAACAAAACTTAGAATGGCTCGGATGCATATTTCGTTCTGCATGGTGGGAGGGGAAGCAGGGGAGGAAAGGCTGTTGTCCCCTGGGCTACTATGAGTAGTACATGGACAAGACATTTGACATAATAAAGTAGTGTGAAGTGTTGCCCTTCCATTTTACTAGACTTTTTAGCGAAATGCCTATATCGGTAGTGCAAAACGTGTATTCTATTAGCTGCCTGTGCCATGGCATAGAGGGATAAAACCTTGACTATGGCCTAGGTGACTAGGACTCGATTAGCAGCTCAGGTGTCTAAGGCTCTGGCAGAGAAAGGATGGGCATGCCTATCCTTTGGGGGGAATGCATACTTGGGTGCATTCTACATTTGATTTCTGATGGAGGCTGGGAACGTGTGTGTGTGTGTGTGTGTGTGTGTGTGTGTGTGTGTGTGGGGGGGGGGGGGTGATGTCTAATACAAGCAATAGGTGAGGAACAGTGGATGAGTCACTATGGAGACAGGATGATATGCCAGCATGTTCCCATTGCATTTCAACCTTCTAGTCATTAATGTGCACAGGGAGAAGATGACGCTTATAACAAAATACTCACTGGCAAGCAATATGACATCATACTAAGAGTCTCACTCTCCTCACTGACCCAAGCATGGGTTGGACCTGGTGAAAGCTGAAGGGCAGCTGCATGGAGAAACAAAAAAAGTGTTCTCCATTAGTATTAATAAGCAATTCTGCATGAAGACAGTATGGCACGGTCATTTTTGATGTTTTCAAGTTATTTTGCTTTGCAGGTGGTATATGCTAATATCCAACTTATAATCTGAAACTGTGGAGAAGAGGATGAATTCTCATATAACAAGCAATGTGCATCATTTTTTTGGGAGTGCCTAGAACAATGGGACAGGATATGCTGCTACCCTGAGGTTTTAGATGGTTTAATGTATTAGTGGGTATATGTTGCTCTAGGGAACAATAAAGGAAGTCAATTCAGGTGTGGGTTTGTTTTGCACCTCAAAGCCACCTGTGGGAACGAACACTGGAGGTGAGGGTAACTCCTTTGGTTAGGCTCTTTTGTACAATGATTCTCTTTAATCACCCTTATTACTCATGACAGAGGTGGCTTTCATTGTGTCTTTAAAGATCCACAACAAATGATGGGTTTGGGGTACTGTTATCTTTCATAGCTATGTGATACTGTATTAAACAATTATTTCTAGGTGACTTTTGCTTGCCATTATGTGCAGTTGGTTCTTCTATAGTTGGTTTCAACTAAAAAGACTTCTTTAGCTTTGTATAACATTATTCAAACTGAGAACAGAATTATGGGTTAGTCGTTACTGTTAACAAGGCCTGATCTCTCACTGCTATCATAGCTGGTTAGGCTTATTACTTTGTTGTTGTTGAGTCTCTGCTTTATAATGGAAATGAAGAAGTGTTACTGGCAACAAAGATTGGCACCATGTGACATTTACATTTCGTTTTTAGAACTACATTTATGCTACACACACACATTTTATATATATATATATATATATATATATATATATAAAGTTATCGGAGTAGTTGTACTTCATTTGCCTTCAACCTGTGGGATATGGATCCGTATCGGATCCAAGCCGGCAAATATTACTAGCATCAGCTCCGAGCTTCAGACTCCTCCCCTTACCCATAATACACCTCCACTGTCTTCCATCCCCAGATCGTGTTTGCTGAACTTATACTTAGAACCCGACCTGATAACATACTTGTGACCTACACTGCAGCCCGTAGACTGAACATGCACCAAGGTCCAGGGAGAAGGACGGCTGAAGACAAATGAAGTACAACTACTCAGATGGAACGTTATGGTGAGTACATAACTACTTTATTTGAAGTAGTTTAACTCATTTGGTCTTCAACCTGTGGGACAGAGTCCCCAGTTACTAAACTCCTGGGAGGCCTTCATGGAAGGATATTCCGGAGGACAGCGGAGCCAAAGGATGCTCTCCTTCTAGAAGTCAAATCCAATTTGTAATGAGAAATAAACATATAAGATGAGGACCAAGTAGCTGCAGAGCAAATGTCATCCAAAAACACTCTAGACCAGAAAGCTGCAGACGTAGCCATGCACCTAGTGGAATGAACTTTAACCTGACCTGAAGGAGACATGCCCTTGTCCCTGTAGATCTGCAGGATGCATGAAAAAATCCATCTAGCTATAGTGACCTTGGAAATAGGTTTGCCCAAAATGGGTCTACAGAACGAAACAAACAATTGATCAGATTTACGAAAAGTTTTTGTCCTGTGTAGCTGTCTATAAACATCCATGTGTAGCTTGTATTCCATCCTGCTGGTAAAATTGGGAAAGAACACAGGCAAATTTATAGTCTGATTGATACTGACTGGTGATGCCACCTTACGAAGAAAAGATGCGTTGGTTCGAAGGGAAACTCTATCTTTATGAAAAATCATGTAAGGAAATTTGATGGACAAGGCCTGTAATCCCAAAACCCTTCTAGCAGAGGTAATAGCGACCAGAAAAGCTGTTTTCCACAAAAGAAATTTTAGATCTGCGGTTGCAGCAGGCTCGAAAGGCAGAGCGACCAGAGCTTGGAGAACCATAGTAAGGTCCCACGGGGGGGACAGGATCTTTGACCAGGGTGCACAGCAAAAACGTGCCTTTGATAAAGGCTTTACACAGTCTAGAAGATGCCAAGGACGCAGAATTCTCGCCCACATGAAAATGAGAAATGGTAGCCAACTGAACTTTGACAGTAGAAAAACTAGCTCCATGCTGGAAAATATCAGCTAGGAAATCAAGAATAGCGGAAATAGGAGCCGTGAAAGGATCTAAATTCCTCTGAGAGGCCCAGAAAGAAAAACGTTTCCACTTGCTGCGATAAACCTTTCTGGTTGAAGACTTATGAGCAGCTACTAAAATAGACTTAACTGAGGATGAAAGTCTGGGAGTTCTAGCAATCACGGGAACTGGAGCAGCCAAGCCATGAGCTTCAGACTGTCAAGATTTGGATGAGGCAGCCCCGATGGATGTGAAATCAGATCCTGAATGGGATCTAGGATCCAAGATGAAGCCAGAAGGCGAGACCAAAGGAAGGGAAACCATACCTGGCGAGGCCAGAATGGGGCAATGAGGATCACCTTGCTCCCCAGTTGACAAGCTTTCTGCAGAAACCTCGGAATGAGAGGGACTGGCGGATAAGCATACAGAAAACCGGAGGTCAAGCATGAACTAGAGCATCTCTGGAGGACTCCCATGACATGGGGTTCAGAGCGAAAAACCTGCTGCACTTCGCTTTGGAAGGAGATGCGAAGAGATCGCAGCAAGGTTGACCTCACTCGCTGAAAATCTGTTCCGCTACTGACAGATTCAGAGACCACTCGTAAGGCATCAGAATGGTCTGACTTAGCCTGTCCGCTAAAATGTTGGACAGTCTCGGAATGTGCATTGTGATGAGAAAGAGACCGGTGGAGATCGCCCATTCCTACACTCTCACAGCCTCGCGACAAAGGGGGTAAGATCTGGTCCCTCTCTGTTTGTTGATATATCAGACTACTGACATGTTGTCTGACTGAATGGCAATCGTCCCCAGAGGAAGAAAGGCATAAAGGGCCTGCAACGCTAGAAGGACCGCCCTTCATCTCTAGGACACTGATTTTCAAGCTGGTCTCTATGGGGGACCACAGACCTTGGACTGTCCTGCCCGAACAATGCCCCCCCACCTGAGTTGGGAGGCATCCGTGGTCACTGTGGTTTGAGCCAGGGCTGGAACAAAAGGGTCATCCCTCCAAAATGTCCAGAGAGCTCATCCACCATATGAGGGATGACCGACACACGACTTAGGTGGATGGGATAGGTTAGTGGCAATTCCAACAGGGACCACTAAACCGCTAGAGTCCACTGAAGAATCCGTATATGTAGCCTAGCACACAGAAGAAGAGCAATGGTCACCGCCATCGAGCCTAGGGCCCTCAACACTGATTCTGCAGTCAGGAGGTGAGAATGGTAAATCAGAGAGACATGCATCCTGAGGTTATGAACTCTCTCCGCGGTCAGGAACACTTTGCACTGGAATGTGTCTATCCTGTAATGTAATCTATTACCTGTACAGGCTCTAGTAGAGATTTAGATGTGTTGATTGTGATACTCAAACTCAGGGCAAGTGTCAGAAAGTAATCCCTGGTTTGGGAAAGTAGATGCCTGGTGGGAGCAGTGAGGAGCCGATAATCCAGGTACGGATAGACCTGAATCTCCTGAAGCCTCAGGTGGAGCTGCTACCACCGCCATCACTTTGGTAAACACCCTGGAGGCTGTGGTGAGACCAAAGGGTAGGGCTTGAAATTGATAATGATTGTCCTCTAGCAGGAAGCGGAGGAACCTCCTGGAGCTTCTGCGCATTTTTGTGTGATAGTAAGCATCCTGGAGATCTAAAGAGCACATCAAGTCGCTCTCTTGCAGGTACAGCATGATGGACTGTAGTGTGACCATCCACAACTTCTCTTTAGCAACTGACCAGTTCAGGGTAGAGAGGTCCAGAATGGGCGTTAAGTCCCCCGTCTTCTTTGGCACCAAAAAGAACCTAGAGTAGAAGCCCAATCCAGATTGATCTGGGGGGACGGTTTAGATGGCTCGTTTTCCTAGAAGCTTGGAAATTTCCTGTGCTGCTTCCTCCCTTTGCGTGGGTGGAACGTCCAGGAGGTGTTTGGGACATATGGGGAGATCCATGAAAGGGATATAATATCCTCTGGATATGATTTGAAGCACTCAGCAATCTGTTGCTATGGACTCCCATGCCGCTGGGTGCAAGGACAATCGTCCCCCGACTGCCTACAGAGGACAGTAGCCGGGCAACCTCTCAGGGCTGCTGCCTGGGTCTGTCCGAGAATGGTTCTCGAGAACCGAAGTTACGCGGACTCCCTCGGCCTCTGGGCCGGCGCCCATTCTGTCCTCATCTAGGGGAAACAGCCCTGAGTGTCCCGGGAATACTGAGACTTCCAGAACCACATCTTCTTTTGCCCCCTCTGGTTCCGGGAAAAGGACCTTTGAGGGCTAGAGTAGCGGATCCCGATAGCAGACAGTGTCTTCCCGTCCTTCTCACTCTGAACTAGTATCTCCTTGACGGTCTTACAGAAAAGTGTTGCGCCGTCATAAGGGGCACTGGCAAAGGACACCTTAAAGGATTCGGTAAATTGGCACAACCTGAGCCAGGCAATACGCCTCATGGACATGCTGGATCCAGCCACCCTAGCCGCTCCTTCCATAGCATAGGAGAGGAGTCGCATGGACGTATTTGATACCGCTTTAAGAGTGGCCATTTTCGCGGAGAATGAAGCCTTGTCCTCCTGCGACATGGACTTGGGAGGAGACTCCTCCAGCTCCTTTAATAGGTCACTTTGGAGTCTAGTGACATGGACCAAGTAATTCAGCACCCTGATCGAAAAGGTAGCTGAAGCATACACCCGCTTCCCTAGGCAGTCCATTATCTGTGTGACTTGGTCAGGAGGGTGGACCGAGGAACCTTCCTGAGATAGTTTCCTCTTCGTGGCTGCTGCTACCACAATGGCGTTCACTGGGGAGCGCTTGTTCCAGGAAGGCCTGTCAATGGGGGTGGACGTATAACCTTATTGGGGCGCTTGGGAATCAGCTCCACGGTATCTGGTTCATTCCACGCCCGCAGAGGTGATCAACTCCACTAAAGGATCCGAGGGAGGGGACACCCAGGAAGTAGACGGGCCCATGCCGAAAGCCTACAGGAACACAGACTCATCAGAGGGCGGCTTGGGGGGGCAGACCAACCTCCCTGCTGATGCAGGATCTCCATGATGTCTCCAAAGGAGACATCCTCGGGAGGTGATCTTGGGAAGCCATCACCATCATCTAAATCTGTGTCCTCGGTTAGGGACTCGGGGGAGTCCAAGTGCCTCCTCTTGCATGTATGCTTGCGAGGCACATCTTCAGAACCGTCTGAGGTTCTTCGGGCACGGGCTGTCCCTCTGGTAAGACAATGGGGACCATAGACAGAGCTGAGGGGGTCTGGGCGGAGTCTGAAAGGGCGGTCAGGGTTCTCGATCCGATGGAGAGAACACTTTCTACCACAAATGCTGAAGGAGAGCGGTCCTCCTGAGAAGCTAATAAGGAGGCCAGTCTCGCCGGACCAGAAGTGGATGGAGCTCCAAGGGAGGGAACCTGGCGTGACAACATCAGAGCCGA